>NW_024470758.1:0-115000 GCF_017639515.1 Carcharodon carcharias
CTAGGAGTGTTTGATGGGGACAGTGTAGAGGGAGCTTTACTCTGTATCTAACCCCGTGCTGTACCTGTCCTGGGAGTGTTTGATGGGGACAGTGTAGAGGGAGCTTTACTCTGTATCTAACCCGTGCTGTACCTGTCCTGGGAGTGTTTGATGGGGACAGTGTAGAGGGAGCTTTACTCTGTATCTAACCCCGTGCTGTACCTGTCCTGGGAGTGTTTGATGGGGACAGTGTAGAGGGAGCTTTACTCTGTATCTAACCCGTGCTGTACCTGTCCTGGGAGTGTTTGATGGGGACAGTGTAGAGGGAGCTTTACTCTGTATCTAACCCCGTGCTGTACCTGTCCTGGGAGTGTTTGATGGGGACAGTGTAGAGGGAGCTTTACTCTGTATCTAACCCCGTGCTGTACCTGTCCTGGGAGTGTTTGATGGGGACAGTGTAGAGGGAGCTTTACTCTGTATCTAACCCCGTGCTGTACCTGTCCTGGGAGTGTTTGATGGGGACAGTGTAGAGGGAGCTTTACTCTGTATCTAACCCCGTGCTGTACCTGTCCTGGGAGTGTTTGATGGGGACAGTGTAGAGGGAGCTTTACTCTGTATCTAACCCGTGCTGTACCTGTCCTGGGAGTGTTTGATGGGGACAGTGTAGAGGGAGCTTTACTCTGTATCTAACCCCGTGCTGTACCTGTCCTGGGAGTGTTTGATGGGGACAGTGTAGAGGGAGCTTTACTCTGTATCTAACCCCGTGCTGTACCTGTCCTGGGAGTGTTTGATGGGGACAGTGTAGAGGGAGCTTTACTCTGTATCTAACCCCGTGCTGTACCTGTCCTGGGAGTGTTTGATGGGGACAGTGTAGAGGGAGCTTTACTCTGTATCTAACCCGTGCTGTACCTGTCCTGGGAGTGTTTGATGGGGACAGTGTAGAGGGAGCTTTACTCTGTATCTAACCCCGTGCTGTACCTGTCCTGGGAGTGTTTGATGGGGACAGTGTAGAGGGAGCTTTACTCTGTATCTAACCCGTGCTGTACCTGTCCTGGGAGTGTTTGATGGGGACAGTGTAGAGGGAGCTTTACTCTGTATCTAACCCCGTGCTGTACCTGTCCTGGGAGTGTTTGATGGGGACAGTGTAGAGGGAGCTTTACTCTGTATCTAACCCCGTGCTGTACCTGTCCTGGGAGTGTTTGATGGGGACAGTGTAGAGGGAGCTTTACTCTGTATCTAACCCCGTGCTGTACCTGTCCTGGGAGTGTTTGATGGGGACAGTGTAGAGGGAGCTTTACTCTGTATCTAACCCCGTGCTGTACCTGTCCTGGGAGTGTTTGATGGGGACAGTGTAGAGGGAGCTTTACTCTGTATCTAACCCCGTGCTGTACCTGTCCTGGGAGTGTTTGATGGGGACAGTGTAGAGGGAGCTTTACTCTGTATCTAACCCCGTGCTGTACCTGTCCTGGGAGTGTTTGATGGGGACAGTGTAGAGGGAGCTTTACTCTGTATCTAACCCGTGCTGTACCTGTCCTGGGAGTGTTTGATGGGGACAGTGTAGAGGGAGCTTTACTCTGTATCTAACCCCGTGCTGTACCTGTCCTGGGAGTGTTTGATGGGGACAGTGTAGAGGGAGCTTTACTCTGTATCTAACCCGTGCTGTACCTGTCCTGGGAGTGTTTGATGGGGACAGTGTAGAGGGAGCTTTACTCTGTATCTAACCCCGTGCTGTACCTGTCCTGGGAGTGTTTGATGGGGACAGTGTAGAGGGAGCTTTACTCTGTATCTAACCCCGTGCTGTACCTGTCCTGGGAGTGTTTGATGGGGACAGTGTAGAGGGAGCTTTACTCTGTATCTAACCCCGTGCTGTACCTGTCCTGGGAGTGTTTGATGGGGACAGTGTAGAGGGAGCTTTACTCTGTATCTAACCCCGTGCTGTACCTGTCCTGGGAGTGTTTGATGGGGACAGTGTAGAGGGAGCTTTACTCTGTATCTAACCCCGTGCTGTACCTGTCCTGGGAGTGTTTGATGGGGACAGTGTAGAGGGAGCTTTACTCTGTATCTAACCCCGTGCTGTACCTGTCCTGGGAGTGTTTGATGGGGACAGTGTAGAGGGAGCTTTACTCTGTATCTAACCCCGTGCTGTACCTGTCCTGGGAGTGTTTGATGGGGACAGTGTAGAGGGAGCTTTACTCTGTATCTAACCCCGTGCTGTACCTGTCCTGGGAGTGTTTGATGGGGACAGTGTAGAGGGAGCTTTACTCTGTATCTAACCCCGTGCTGTACCTGTCCTGGGAGTGTTTGATGGGGACAGTGTAGAGGGAGCTTTACTCTGTATCTAACCCCGTGCTGTACCTGTCCTGGGAGTGTTTGATGGGGACAGTGTAGAGGGAGCTTTACTCTGTATCTAACCCCGTGCTGTACCTGTCCTGGGAGTGTTTGATGGGGACAGTGTAGAGGGAGCTTTACTCTGTATCTAACCCCGTGCTGTACCTGTCCTGGGAGTGTTTGATGGGGACAGTGTAGAGGGAGCTTTACTCTGTATCTAACCCGTGCTGTACCTGTCCTGGGAGTGTTTGATGGGGACAGTGTAGAGGGAGCTTTACTCTGTATCTAACCCCGTGCTGTACCTGTCCTGGGAGTGTTTGATGGGGACAGTGTAGAGGGAGCTTTACTCTGTATCTAACCCCGTGCTGTACCTGTCCTGGGAGTGTTTGATGGGGACAGTGTAGAGGGAGCTTTACTCTGTATCTAACCCCGTGCTGTACCTGTCCTGGGAGTGTTTGATGGGGACAGTGTAGAGGGAGCTTTACTCTGTATCTAACCCGTGCTGTACCTGTCCTGGGAGTGTTTGATGGGGACAGTGTAGAGGGAGCTTTACTCTGTATCTAACCCCGTGCTGTACCTGTCCTGGGAGTGTTTGATGGGGACAGTGTAGAGGGAGCTTTACTCTGTATCTAACCCCGTGCTGTACCTGTCCTGGGAGTGTTTGATGGGGACAGTGTAGAGGGAGCTTTACTCTGTATCTAACCCCGTGCTGTACCTGTCCTGGGAGTGTTTGATGGGGACAGTGTAGAGGGAGCTTTACTCTGTATCTAACCCCGTGCTGTACCTGTCCTGGGAGTGTTTGATGGGGACAGTGTAGAGGGAGCTTTACTCTGTATCTAACCCCGTGCTGTACCTGTCCTGGGAGTGTTTGATGGGGACAGTGTAGAGGGAGCTTTACTCTGTATCTAACCCCGTGCTGTACCTGTCCTGGGAGTGTTTGATGGGGACAGTGTAGAGGGAGCTTTACTCTGTATCTAACCCCGTGCTGTACCTGTCCTGGGAGTGTTTGATGGGGACAGTGTAGAGGGAGCTTTACTCTGTATCTAACCCCGTGCTGTACCTGTCCTGGGAGTGTTTGATGGGGACAGTGTAGAGGGAGCTTTACTCTGTATCTAACCCCGTGCTGTACCTGTCCTGGGAGTGTTTGATGGGGACAGTGTAGAGGGAGCTTTACTCTGTATCTAACCCCGTGCTGTACCTGTCCTGGGAGTGTTTGATGGGGACAGTGTAGAGGGAGCTTTACTCTGTATCTAACCCGTGCTGTACCTGTCCTGGGAGTGTTTGATGGGGACAGTGTAGAGGGAGCTTTACTCTGTATCTAACCCCGTGCTGTACCTGTCCTGGGAGTGTTTGATGGGGACAGTGTAGAGGGAGCTTTACTCTGTATCTAACCCCGTGCTGTACCTGTCCTGGGAGTGTTTGATGGGGACAGTGTAGAGGGAGCTTTACTCTGTATCTAACCCCGTGCTGTACCTGTCCTGGGAGTGTTTGATGGGGACAGTGTAGAGGGAGCTTTACTCTGTATCTAACCCCGTGCTGTACCTGTCCTGGGAGTGTTTGATGGGGACAGTGTAGAGGGAGCTTTACTCTGTATCTAACCCGTGCTGTACCTGTCCTGGGAGTGTTTGATGGGGACAGTGTAGAGGGAGCTTTACTCTGTATCTAACCCGTGCTGTACCTGTCCTGGGAGTGTTTGATGGGGACAGTGTAGAGGGAGCTTTACTCTGTATCTAACCCCGTGCTGTACCTGTCCTGGGAGTGTTTGATGGGGACAGTGTAGAGGGAGCTTTACTCTGTATCTAACCCCGTGCTGTACCTGTCCTGGGAGTGTTTGATGGGGACAGTGTAGAGGGAGCTTTACTCTGTATCTAACCCGTGCTGTACCTGTCCTGGGAGTGTTTGATGGGGACAGTGTAGAGGGAGCTTTACTCTGTATCTAACCCCGTGCTGTACCTGTCCTGGGAGTGTTTGATGGGGACAGTGTAGAGGGAGCTTTACTCTGTATCTAACCCCGTGCTGTACCTGTCCTGGGAGTGTTTGATGGGGACAGTGTAGAGGGAGCTTTACTCTGTATCTAACCCCGTGCTGTACCTGTCCTGGGAGTGTTTGATGGGGACAGTGTAGAGGGAGCTTTACTCTGTATCTAACCCGTGCTGTACCTGTCCTGGGAGTGTTTGATGGGGACAGTGTAGAGGGAGCTTTACTCTGTATCTAACCCCGTGCTGTACCTGTCCTGGGAGTGTTTGATGGGGACAGTGTAGAGGGAGCTTTACTCTGTATCTAACCCCGTGCTGTACCTGTCCTGGGAGTGTTTGATGGGGACAGTGTAGAGGGAGCTTTACTCTGTATCTAACCCCGTGCTGTACCTGTCCTGGGAGTGTTTGATGGGGACAGTGTAGAGGGAGCTTTACTCTGTATCTAACCCCGTGCTGTACCTGTCCTGGGAGTGTTTGATGGGGACAGTGTAGAGGGAGCTTTACTCTGTATCTAACCCCGTGCTGTACCTGTCCTGGGAGTGTTTGATGGGGACAGTGTAGAGGGAGCTTTACTCTGTATCTAACCCCGTGCTGTACCTGTCCTGGGAGTGTTTGATGGGGACAGTGTAGAGGGAGCTTTACTCTGTATCTAACCCCGTGCTGTACCTGTCCTGGGAGTGTTTGATGGGGACAGTGTAGAGGGAGCTTTACTCTGTATCTAACCCGTGCTGTACCTGTCCTGGGAGTGTTTGATGGGGACAGTGTAGAGGGAGCTTTACTCTGTATCTAACCCCGTGCTGTACCTGTCCTGGGAGTGTTTGATGGGGACAGTGTAGAGGGAGCTTTACTCTGTATCTAACCCCGTGCTGTACCTGTCCTGGGAGTGTTTGATGGGGACAGTGTAGAGGGAGCTTTACTCTGTATCTAACCCCGTGCTGTACCTGTCCTGGGAGTGTTTGATGGGGACAGTGTAGAGGGAGCTTTACTCTGTATCTAACCCCGTGCTGTACCTGTCCTGGGAGTGTTTGATGGGGACAGTGTAGAGGGAGCTTTACTCTGTATCTAACCCCGTGCTGTACCTGTCCTGGGAGTGTTTGATGGGGACAGTGTAGAGGGAGCTTTACTCTGTATCTAACCCCGTGCTGTACCTGTCCTGGGAGTGTTTGATGGGGACAGTGTAGAGGGAGCTTTACTCTGTATCTAACCCCGTGCTGTACCTGTCCTGGGAGTGTTTGATGGGGACAGTGTAGAGGGAGCTTTACTCTGTATCTAACCCGTGCTGTACCTGTCCTGGGAGTGTTTGATGGGGACAGTGTAGAGGGAGCTTTACTCTGTATCTAACCCCGTGCTGTACCTGTCCTGGGAGTGTTTGATGGGGACAGTGTAGAGGGAGCTTTACTCTGTATCTAACCCCGTGCTGTACCTGTCCTGGGAGTGTTTGATGGGGACAGTGTAGAGGGAGCTTTACTCTGTATCTAACCCCGTGCTGTACCTGTCCTGGGAGTGTTTGATGGGGACAGTGTAGAGGGAGCTTTACTCTGTATCTAACCCCGTGCTGTACCTGTCCTGGGAGTGTTTGATGGGGACAGTGTAGAGGGAGATTTACTCTGTATCTAACCCCGTGCTGTACCTGTCCTGGGAGTGTTTGATGGGGACAGTGTAGAGGGAGCTTTACTCTGTATCTAACCCCGTGCTGTACCTGTCCTGGGAGTGTTTGATGGGGACAGTGTAGAGGGAGCTTTACTCTGTATCTAACCCCGTGCTGTACCTGTCCTGGGAGTGTTTGATGGGGACAGTGTAGAGGGAGCTTTACTCTGTATCTAACCCCGTGCTGTACCTGTCCTGGGAGTGTTTGATGGGGACAGTGTAGAGGGAGCTTTACTCTGTATCTAACCCGTGCTGTACCTGTCCTGGGAGTGTTTGATGGGGACAGTGTAGAGGGAGCTTTACTCTGTATCTAACCCCGTGCTGTACCTGTCCTGGGAGTGTTTGATGGGGACAGTGTAGAGGGAGCTTTACTCTGTATCTAACCCCGTGCTGTCCCTGTCCTGGGACTGTTTGATGGGGACAGTTTAGAGGGAGCTTTACTGTATCTAACCCGTGCTGTACCTGTCCTGGGAGTGTTTGATGGGACAGTGTAGAGGGAGCTTTACACTGTATCTAACCCCATGCTGTACCTGTCCTGGGAGTGTTTGATGGGGAAAGTGTAGAGGGAGCTTTACTCTGTATCTAACCCGTGCTGAACCTGTCCTGGGAGTGTTTGATGGGGACAGTGTAGAGGGAGCTTTACTCTGTATCTAATCCCGTGCTTTACCTGTCCTGGGAGTGTTTGATGGGGACAGTGTAGAGGGAGCTTTACTCTGTATCTAACCCCGTGCTGTACCTGTCCTGGGAGTGTTTGATGGGGACAGTGTAGAGGGAGCTTTACTCTGTATCTAACCCCGTGCTGTACCTGTCCTGGGAGTGTTTGATGGGGACAGTGTAGAGGGAGCTTTACTCTGTATCTAACCCCGTGCTGTACCTGTCCTGGGAGTGTTTGATGGGGACAGTGTAGAGGGAGCTTTACTCTGTATCTAACCCCGTGCTGTACCTGTCCTGGGAGTGTTTGATGGGGACAGTGTAGAGGGAGCTTTACTCTGTATCTAACCCCGTGCTGTACCTGTCCTGGGAGTGTTTGATGGGGACAGTGTAGAGGGAGCTTTACTCTGTATCTAACCCCGTGCTGTACCTGTCCTGGGAGTGTTTGATGGGGACAGTGTAGAGGGAGCTTTACTCTGTATCTAACCCGTGCTGTACCTGTCCTGGGAGTGTTTGATGGGGACAGTGTAGAGGGAGCTTTACTCTGTATCTAACCCCGTGCTGTACCTGTCCTGGGAGTGTTTGATGGGGACAGTGTAGAGGGAGCTTTACTCTGTATCTAACCCCGTGCTGTACCTGTCCTGGGAGTGTTTGATGGGGACAGTGTAGAGGGAGCTTTACTCTGTATCTAACCCCGTGCTGTACCTGTCCTGGGAGTGTTTGATGGGGACAGTGTAGAGGGAGCTTTACTCTGTATCTAACCCCGTGCTGTACCTGTCCTGGGAGTGTTTGATGGGGACAGTGTAGAGGGAGCTTTACTCTGTATCTAACCCCGTGCTGTACCTGTCCTGGGAGTGTTTGATGGGGACAGTGTAGAGGGAGCTTTACTCTGTATCTAACCCCGAGCTGTACCTGTCCTGGGAGTGTTTGATGGGGACAGTGTAGAGGGAGCTTTACTCTGTATCTAACCCCGTGCTGTACCTGTCCTGGGAGTGTTTGATGGGGACAGTGTAGAGGGGATTTACTCTGTATCTAACCCCGTGCTGTACCTGTCCTGGGAGTGCTGATGGGGACAGTGTAGCGGCTGCTTTACTCTGTATCTAACCCCGTGCTGTACCTGTCCTGGGAGTGTTTGATGGGGACAGTGTAGAGGGAGCTTTACTCTGTATCTAACCCCGTCCTTTACCTGTCCTGGGAGTGTTTGATGGGGACAGTGTAGAGGGAGCTTTACTCTGTATCTAACCCCGTGCTGTACCTGTCCTGGGAGTGTTTGATGGGGACAGTGTAGAGGGAGCTTTACTCTGTATCTAACCCCGTGCTGTACCTGTCCTGGGAGTGTTTGATGGGGACAGTGCAGGGCGAGCTTTACTCTGTATCTAACCCCGTGCTGTACCTTTCCTGGGAGTGTGTGAGGGGGACAGTGTAGAGTGAGCTTTACTGTGTATCTAACACCGTGCTGTACCTATCCTGGGAGTGTTTGATGGGGACAGTGTAGAGGGGATTAACTCTATATCTAACCCCGTGCTGTACCTATTCTGGGAGTGTTTGATGGGGACAGTATAGAGGGAGCTTTACTCTGTATCTAACCCGCGCTCTACCTGTCCTGGCAGTGTTTGATGGGGACAGTGCAGCGGGAGATTTACTCTGTATCTAACCCCTTGCTGTACCTGTCCTGGGAGTGTTTGATGTGGACAGTGTAGAGAGAGCATTACTCTGTATCTGACCACGTGTTGCACCTGTCCTGGGAGTATTTGATGGGCACAGTGTAGAGGGAGCTTTACTCTGTATCTAACCCCGTGCTGTACCTGCCTTGGGAGTGTTTGATTGAGACAGTGTAGAGGGAGATTTACTCTGTATCTTTCCTCGTGCTGTACCTGTCCCGGGAGTGTTTGATGGGGACAGTGTAGAGGGAGCTTTACTCTGTATCTAACCCCGTTCTGTACCTGTCCTGGCAGTGTTTGATGGGGACAGTATAGAAGGAGCTTCACTCTGTATCTAACCCCGTGCTGAACCAGTCCTGGGAGTGTTTGTTGGGGACAGTGTAGAGGGAGTTTAACACTGTATCTAAACCCGTGCTGTACCAGTCCTGGGAGTGTTTGTTGGGGACAGTATAGAGGGAGCTTTACTCTGTATCTAACTTTGCGCTCCACCTGTCCTGGCAGTGTTTCATGGGGACTGTGTAGCGGGAGATTTACTCTGTATCTAACCCCGTGCTGTACCTGTCCTGGGAGTGTTTGATGGGGACAGTGTAGAGGGAGCTTTACTCTGTATCTAACCCCGTGCTGTACCTCTCCTGGGAGAGTTTGATGGGGACCATGTAGAGGGACCTTTACTCTGTATCTAAACCCGTGCTGTACCTGTCCTGGGCATGCTTGATGCGGACAGTGTAGAGAGAGCTTCACTCTATATCTAACCTCTTGCTGTACCTGGCCTGGGAGTGTTTGATTGAGACAGTGTAGAGAGAGATTTACTCTGTATCTTTCCACGTGCTGTACCTGTCCCGGGAGTGTTTGATGGGGACAGTGTAGAGGGTGCTTTACTCTGTATCTGACCCCATGCTGTAACTGTCCTGGGAGTGCTTGATGGGGACAGTGTAGAGGGAGCTTGACTCAGTATCTGACCCCGTGCTGTACCTGTCCTGGGAGTGTTTGATGGGGACAGTTTAGAGGGAGCTTTACTCTGTATCTAACCCCGTGCTCTACCTGTTCTGGGAGTGTTTGATGGGACAGTGTAGAGGGAGCTTTACTCCTGTATCTACCCCGTGCTGAACTGTCCTGGGAGTGTTTGATGGGGACAGTGTAGAGGGAGCTTTACTCTGTATCTAACCCCGTGCTGAACCTGTCCTGGAGTGTTTGATGGGGACAGTGTAGAGTGAGCTTTACTCTGTATCTAACCCCGTGCTGTACCTGTCCTGGGAGTGTTGATGGGGACAGTGTAGAGGGAGCCTTTACTCTGTATCTAACCCGTGCTGTACCTGTCCTGGAGTGTTTGATGGGGACAGTATAGAGGGAGCTTTACTCTGTATCTAACTTTGCGCTCTACCTGTCCTGGCAGTGTTTGATGGGGACAGTGCAGCGGGAGATTTACTCTGTATCTAACCCCTTTCTGTACCTGTCCTGGGAGTGTTTGATGTGGACATTGTAGAGGGAGCATTACTCTGTATCTGACCACGTGTTGCACCTGTCCTGGGAGTGTTTGATGGGCACAGTGTAGAGGGAGCTTTACTCTGTATCTAACCCCGTGCTGTACCTGCCCTGGGAGTGTTTGATTGAGACAGTTTAGAGGGAGATTTACTCTGTATCTTTCCACGTGCTGTACCTGTCCCGGGAGTGTTTGATTGGGACAGTGTAGAGGGAGCTTTACTCTGTATCTAACCCCGTTCTGTACCTGTCCTGGCAGTGTTTGATGGGGACAGTATAGAAGGAGCTTCACTCTGTATCTAACCCTGTGCTGAACCAGTCCTGGGAGTGTTTGATAGGGACAGTGTAGATGGAGCTTTACTCTGTATCTAAACCCGTGCTGTACCTGTCCCGGGAGTGTTTGATGGGGACAGTGTAGAGGGAGCTTTACTCAGTATCTGACACCGTGCGGAAACTGTCCTGAGAACGTTTGATGGAGACAGTGTAGAGGGAGGTTTACTCTGCATCTAACCCCTTGCTCTACCTGTCCTGGGATTGTTTGATGGGGACAGAGTAGAGGGAGCATTATTCTGTATCTAAACCCGTGCTGTACCTGTCCTGGGAGTGTTTGATGTGGACAGTGTAGAGAGAGCATTACTCTGTATCTGACCACGTGTTGCACCTGTCCTGGGAGTGTTTGATGGGCACAGTGTAGAGGGAGCTTTACTCTGTATCTAAGCCTGTGCTGTACCTGCCCTGGGAGTGTTTGATTGAGACAGTGCAGAGGGAGATTTACTCTGTATCTTTCCACGTGCTGTACCTGTCCCGGGAATCTTTGATTGGGACAGTGTAGAGGGAGCTTACTCTGTATCTAACCCCGTTCTGTACCTGTCCTGGGAGTGTTTGATGGGGACAGTGAAGAAGGAGCTTCACTCTGTATCTAACCCCGTGCTGAACCAGTCCTGGGTGTGTTTGATGGGGACAGTGTAGAGGGAGCTTTACTCTGTATCTAAACCCGTGCTGTACCAGTCCTGGGAGTGTTTGATGGGGACAGTATAGAGTGAGCTTTACTCTGTATCTAACTTTGCGCTCTACCTGTCCTGGCAGTGTTTGATGGGGACTGTGTAGCGGGAGATTTACTCTGTATCTAACCCCGTGCTGTACCTGTCCTGGGAGTGTTTGATGGGGACAGTGTAGAGGGAGCTTACTCTGTATCTAACCCCGTGCTGTACCTCTCCTGGGAAAGTTTGATGGGGACCATGTAGAGGGACCTTTACTCTGTATCTGAACCCGTGCTGTACCTGTCCTGGGCATGCTTGATGCGGACAGTGTAGAGAGAGCTTCACTCTATATCTAACCTCGTGCTGTACCTGTCCTGGGAGTGTTTAAAGGGAACAGTGTAGAGGGAGCTTTACTCTGTATCTAAGCCTGTGCTGTACCTGGCCTGGGAGTGTTTGATTGAGACAGTGTAGAGAGAGATTTACTCTGTATCTTTCCACGTGCTGTACCTGTCCCGGGAGTGTTTGATGGGGACAGTGTAGAGGGAGCTTTACTCAGTATCTGACACCGTGCGGAAACTGTCCTGAGAATGTTTGATGGAGACAGTGTAGAGGGAGATTTACTCTGCACCTCACCCCTTGCTCTACCTGTCCTGGGATTGTTTGATGGGGACAGAGTAGAGGGAGCATTACTCTGTATCTAAACCCGTGCTGTACCTGTCCTGGGAGTGTTTGATGGGGACTGTGTAGAGGGAGCTTTACTCTTTATCTAACCCCGTTGTGTACCTGTCTGGCAGTGTTTGATGGGGACATTGTAGAGGGAGCTTTACTCTGTATCTAACCCCGTGCTGTACCGGTCCTGTGAGTGTTGATGGGGACAGTGTAGAGGGAACTTTACTCTGTATCTAACCCCGTGCTGTATTTGTCCTGGGAGTGTTTGATGGGGACAGTGTATTGTGAGCTTTACTCTGTTTCTAATCCCGTGCAGTACCAGTCCTGGAAGTGTTTGATGGGGACAGTGCAGAGGGAGATTTACTCTGTATCTAACCCCGTGCTGTACCTGTCCCGGGAGTGTTTGATGGGGACAGTGTAGAGGGAGCTTTACTCAGTATCTGACACCGTGCGGAACCTGTCCTGGGAATGTTTGATGGGGACAGTGTAGAGGGAGATTTACTCTGCATCTAACCCCGTTCTCTACCTCTCCTGGGATTGTTTGATGGGGACAGTGTAGAGGGCGCTTTACTCTGTATCTAAACCCGTGCTGTACCAGTTCTGGGAGTGTTTGATGGGGACAGTGTAGAGGGAGCTTTACTCTGTATCGAACCCTGTGCTGTATCTGCTCTGTGAGAGTCTGTTGGAGACAGTGTAGAGTGAGCTTTACTGTGTATATAACCCCGTGCTGTACCTGTCCTGGGAATGTTTGATGGGGACTGTGTAGAGGGGCCATTACTCTGTATCTAAACCCGTGCTGTACCAGTTCTGGGAGTGTTTGATGGGGACAGTATAGAGGGAGCTTTACTCTGTATCTAACTTTGCGCTCTACCTGTCCTGGCAGTGTTTGATGGGGACAGTGCAGCGGGAGATTTACTCTGTATCTAACCCCTTGCTGTACCTGTCCTGGGAGTGTTTGATGTGGACAGTGTAGAGAGAGCATTACTCTGTATCTGACCACGTGTTGCACCTGTCCTGGGAGTGTTTGATGGGCACAGTGTAGAGGGAACTTTACTCTGTATCTAACCCCGTGCTGTACCTGCCCTGGTAGTGTTTGATTGAGACAGAGTAGAGGGAGATTTACTCTGTATCTTTCCTCGTGCTGTACCTGTCCCGGGAGTGTTTGATGGGGACAGTGTAGAGGGAGCTTTACTCTGTATCTAACCCCGTTCTGTGCCTGCCCTGGGAGTGTTTGATGGGGACAGTATAGAAGGAGCTTCACTCTGTATCTAACCCCGTGCTGAACCAGTCCTGGGAGTGTTTGATGGGGACAGTGTAGAAGGAGCTTCACTCTGTATCTAAACCCGTGCTGTATCTGTCCTGGGAGTGTTTGATGGGGACAGTATAGAGGGAGCTTTACTCTGTATCTAACTTTGCGCTCTACCTGTCCTGGGAGTGTTTGATGGGGACAGTGTAGAGGGAGCTTTACTCTGTATCTAACCCTGTGCTGTACCTGTCCTGGGAGTGTTTGATGGGGACAGTGTAGAGGGAGCTTTACTCTGTATCTAACCCTGTGCTGTACCTGTCCCGGGAGTGTTTGATGGGGACAGTGTAGAGGGAGCTTTACTCAGTATCTGACACCGTGCGGAAACTGTCCTGAGAACGTTTGATGGAGACAGTGTAGAGGGAGGTTTACTCTGCATCTAACCCCTTGCTCTACCTGTCCTGGGATTGTTTGATGGGGACAGAGTAGAGGGAGCATTATTCTGTATCTAAACCCGTGCTGTACCTGTCCTGGGAGTGTTTGATGGGGACAGTGTAGAGGGAGCTTTACTCTGTATCTGACCACGTGTTGCACCTGTCCTGGGAGTGTTTGATGGGCACAGTGTAGAGGGAGCTTTACTCTGTATCTAAACCCGTGCTGTACCTGCCCTGGGAGTGTTTGATTGAGACAGTGCAGAGGGAGATTTACTCTGTATCTTTCCACGTGCTGTACCTGTCCCGGGAATCTTTGATTGGGACAGTGTAGAGGGAGCTTTACTCTGTATCTAACCCCGTTCTGTACCTGTCCTGGCAGTGTTTGATGGGGACAGTATAGAAGGAGCTTCACTCTGTATCTAACCCCGTGCTGAACCAGTCCTGGGTGTGTTTGATGGGGACAGTGTAGAGGGAGCTTTACTCTGTATCTAAACCCGTGCTGTACCAGTCCTGGGAGTGTTTGATGGGGACAGTATAGAGTGAGCTTTACTCTGTATCTAACTTTGCGCTCTACCTGTCCTGGCAGTGTTTGATGGGGACTGTGTAGCGGGAGATTTACTCTGTATCTAACCCCGTGCTGTACCTGTCCTGGGAGTGTTTGATGGGGACAGTGTAGAGGGAGCTTACTCTGTATCTAACCCCGTGCTGTACCTCTCCTGGGAAAGTTTGATGGGGACCATGTAGAGGGACCTTTACTCTGTATCTGAACCCGTGCTGTACCTGTCCTGGGCATGCTTGATGCGGACAGTGTAGAGAGAGCTTCACTCTATATCTAACCTCGTGCTGTACCTGTCCTGGGAGTGTTTAAAGGGAACAGTGTAGACGGAGCTTTACTCTGTATCTAAGCCTGTGCTGTACCTGGCCTGGGAGTGTTTGATTGAGACAGTGTAGAGAGAGATTTACTCTGTATCTTTCCACGTGCTGTACCTGTCCCGGGAGTGTTTGATGGGGACAGTGTAGAGGGAGCTTTACTCAGTATCTGACACCGTGCGGAAACTGTCCTGAGATTGTTTGATGGAGACAATGTAGAGGGAGATTTACTCTGCATCTAACCCCTTGTTCTACCTTTCCTGGGATTGTTTGATGGGGACAGAGTAGAGGGAGCATTACTCTGTATCTAAACCCGTGCTGTACCTGTCCTGGGAGTGTTTGATGGGGACTGTGTAGAGGGAGCTTTACTCTTTATCTAACCCCGTTGCGTACCTGTCTGGCAGTGTTTGATGGGGACATTGTAGAGTTAGCTTTACTCTGTATCTAACCCCGTGCTGTACCGGTCCTGTGAGTGTTGATGGGGACAGTGTAGAGGGAACTTTACTCTGTATCTAACCCCGTGCTGTATTTGTCCTGGGAGTGTTTGATGGGGACAGTGTATTGTGAGCTTTACTCTGTATCTAATCCCGTGCAGTACCAGTCCTGGAAGTGTTTGATGGGGACAGTGCAGAGGGAGATTTACTCTGTATCTAACCCCGTGCTGTACCTGTCCCGGGAGTGTTTGATGGGGACAGTGTAGAGGGAGCTTTACTCAGTATCTGACACCGTGCGGAACCTGTCCTGGGAATGTTTGATGGGGACAGTGTAGAGGGAGATTTACTCTGCATCTAACCCCGTTCTCTACCTCTCCTGGGATTGTTTGATGGGGACAGTGTAGAGGGCGCTTTACTCTGTATCTAAACCCGTGCTGTACCAGTCCTGGGAGTGTTTGATGGGGACAGTGTAGAGGGAGCTTTACTCTGTATCTAACCCCGTGCTGTACCTGCCCTGGGAGTGTTTGATTGAGACAGTGTAGAGGGAGATTTACTCTGTATCTTTCCTCGTGCTGTACCTGTCCCGGGAGTGTTTGATGGGGACAGTGTAGAGGGACCTTTACTCTGTATCTAAACCCGTGCTGTACCTGTCCTGGGCATGCTTGATGCGGACAGTGTAGAGAGAGCTTCACTCTATATCTAACCTCGTGCTGTACCTGGCCTGGGAGTGTTTGATTGAGACAGTGTAGAGAGAGATTTACTCTGTATCTTTCCACGTGCTGTACCTGTCCCGGGAGTGTTTGATGGGGACAGTGTAGAGGGAGCTTTACTCAGTATCTGACACCGTGCGGAAACTGTCCTGAGAATGTTTGATGGAGACAGTGTAGAGGGAGATTTACTCTGCATCTCACCCCTTGCTCTACCTGTCCTGGGATTGTTTGATGGGGACAGAGTAGAGGGAGCATTACTCTGTATCTAAACCCGTGCTGTACCTGTCCTGGGAGTGTTTGATGGGGACTGTGTAGAGGGAGCTTTACTCTTTATCTAACCCCGTTGTGTACCTGTCTGGCAGTGTTTGATGGGGACATTGTAGAGGGAGCTTTACTCTGTATCTAACCCCGTGCTGTACCGGTCCTGTGAGTGTTGATGGGGACAGTGTAGAGGGAACTTTACTCTGTATCTAACCCCGTGCTGTATTTGTCCTGGGAGTGTTTGATGGGGACAGTGTATTGTGAGCTTTACTCTGTTTCTAATCCCGTGCTGTACCAGTCCTGGAAGTGTTTGATGGGGACAGTGCAGAGGGAGATTTACTCTGTATCTAACCCCGTGCTGTACCTGTCCCGGGAGTGTTTGATGGGGACAGTGTAGAGGGAGATTTACTCTGCATCTAACCCCGTTCTCTACCTCTCCTGGGATTGTTTGATGGGGACAGTGTAGAGGGCGCTTTACTCTGTATCTAAACCCGTGCTGTACCAGTTCTGGGAGTGTTTGATGGGGACAGTGTAGAGGGAGCTTTACTCTGTATCAAACCCTGTGCTGTATCTGCTCTGTGAGAGTCTGTTGGAGACAGTGTAGAGTGAGCTTTACTGTGTATATAACCCCGTGCTGTACCTGTCCTGGGAATGTTTGATGGGGACTGTGTAGAGGGGCCATTACTCTGTATCTAAACCCGTGCTGTACCAGTTCTGGGAGTGTTTGATGGGGACAGTATAGAGGGAGCTTTACTCTGTATCTAACTTTGCGCTCTACCTGTCCTGGCAGTGTTTGATGGGGACAGTGCAGCGGGAGATTTACTCTGTATCTAACCCCGTGCTGTACCTGTCCTGGGAGTGTTTGATGGGGACAGTGTAGAGGAGCTTTACTCTGTATCTAACCCGTGCTGTACCTGTCCTGGGAGTGTTTGATGGGGATGGTGTAGAGGGAGCTTTACTCTGTATCTAACCCGTGCTGTACCTGTCCTGGGAGTGTTTGTTGAGACAGAGTAGAGGGAGCTTTACTCTGTAACTAACCCCGTGCTGTACCTGTCCCGGGAGTGTTTGATGGGGACAGTGTAGAGGGAGCTTTACTCTGTATCTAACCCCGTGCTGAACCAGTCCTGGGAGTGTTTGATGGGGACAGTATAGAAGGAGCTTCACTCTGTATCTAACCCCGTGCTGAACCTGTCCTGGGAGTGTTTGATGGGGACAGTGTAGAGGGAGCTTTACTCTGTATCTGACCACGTTAAGCACCTGTCCTGGGAGTGTTTGATGGGGACAGTGTAGAGGGAGCTTTACTCAGTATCTGACACCGTGCGGAAACTGTCCTGAGAACGTTTGATGGAGACAGTGTAGAGGGAGGTTTACTCTGCATCTAACCCCTTGCTCTACCTGTCCTGGGATTGTTTGATGGGGACAGAGTAGAGGGAGCATTATTCTGTATCTAAGCCCGTGCTGTACCTGTCCTGGGAGTGTTTGATGTGGACAGTGTAGAGAGAGCATTACTCTGTATCTGACCACGTGTTGCACCTGTCCTGGGAGTGTTTGATGGGCACAGTGTAGAGGGAGCTTTACTCTGTATCTAACCCCGTGCTGTACCTGTCCTGGGAGTGTTTGATGGGGACAGTGTAGAGGGAGCTTTACTCTGTATCTAAACCCGTGCTGTACCTGCCCTGGGAGTGTTTGATTGAGACAGTGCAGAGGGAGATTTACTCTGTATCTTTCCACGTGCTGTACCTGTCCTGGGAATCTTTGATTGGGACAGTGTAGAGGGAGCTTTACTCTGTATCTAACCCCGTGCTGTACCTGTCCTGGCAGTGTTTGATGGGGACAGTATAGAAGGAGCTTCACTCTGTATCTAACCCCGTGCTGAACCAGTCCTGGGTGTGTTTGATGGGGACAGTGTAGAGTGAGCTTTACTCTGTATCTAAACCCGTGCTGTACCAGTCCTGGGAGTGTTTGATGGGGACAGTATAGAGTGAGCTTTACTCTGTATCTAACTTTGCGCTCTACCTGTCCTGGCAGTGTTTGATGGGGACTGTGTAGCGGGAGATTTACTCTGTATCTAACCCCGTGCTGTACCTGTCCTGGGAGTGTTTGATGGGGACAGTGTAGAGGGAGCTTACTCTGTATCTAACCCCGTGCTGTACCTCTCCTGGGAAAGTTTGATGGGGACCATGTAGAGGGACCTTTACTCTGTATCTGAACCCGTGCTGTACCTGTCCTGGGCATGCTTGATGCGGACAGTGTAGAGAGAGCTTCACTCTATATCTAACCTCGTGCTGTACCTGTCCTGGGAGTGTTTAAAGGGAACAGTGTAGAGGGAGCTTTACTCTGTATCTAAGCCTGTGCTGTACCTGGCCTGGGAGTGTTTGATTGAGACAGTGTAGAGAGAGATTTACTCTGTATCTTTCCACGTGCTGTACCTGTCCCGGGAGTGTTTGATGGGGACAGTGTAGAGGGAGCTTTACTCAGTATCTGACACCGTGCGGAAACTGTCCTGAGAATGTTTGATGGAGACAATGTAGAGGGAGATTTACTCTGCATCTAACCCCTTGTTCTACCTTTCCTGGGATTGTTTGATGGGGACAGAGTAGAGGGAGCATTACTCTGTATCTAAACCCGTGCTGTACCTGTCCTGGGAGTGTTTGATGGGGACTGTGTAGAGGGAGCTTTACTCTTTATCTAACCCCGTTGCGTACCTGTCTGGCAGTGTTTGATGGGGACATTGTAGAGTTAGCTTTACTCTGTATCTAACCCCGTGCTGTACCGGTCCTGTGAGTGTTGATGGGGACAGTGTAGAGGGAACTTTACTCTGTATCTAACCCCGTGCTGTATTTGTCCTGGGAGTGTTTGATGGGGACAGTGTATTGTGAGCTTTACTCTGTATCTAATCCCGTGCAGTACCAGTCCTGGAAGTGTTTGATGGGGACAGTGCAGAGGGAGATTTACTCTGTATCTAACCCCGTGCTGTACCTGTCCCGGGAGTGTTTGATGGGGACAGTGTAGAGGGAGCTTTACTCAGTATCTGACACCGTGCGGAACCTGTCCTGGGAATGTTTGATGGGGACAGTGTAGAGGGAGCTTTACTCTGTATCTAAACCCGTGCTGTACCTGCCCTGGGAGTGTTTGATTGAGACAGTGCAGAGGGAGATTTACTCTGTATCTTTCCACGTGCTGTACCTGTCCCGGGAATCTTTGATTGGGACAGTGTAGAGGGAGCTTTACTCTGTATCTAACCCTGTTCTGTACCTGTCCTGGCAGTGTTTGATGGGGACAGTATAGAAGGAGCTTCACTCTGTATCTAACCCCGTGCTGAACCAGTCCTGGGTGTGTTTGATGGGGACAGTGTAGAGGGAGCTTTACTCTGTATCTAAACCCGTGCTGTACCAGTCCTGGGAGTGTTTGATGGGGACAGTATAGAGTGAGCTTTACTCTGTATCTAACTTTGCGCTCTACCTGTCCTGGCAGTGTTTGATGGGGACTGTGTAGCGGGAGATTTACTCTGTATCTAACCCCGTGCTGTACCTGTCCTGGGAGTGTTTGATGGGGACAGTGAAGAGGGAGCTTACTCTGTATCTAACCCCGTGCTGTACCTCTCCTGGGAAAGTTTGATGTGGACCATGTAGAGGGACCTTTACTCTGTATCTGAACCCGTGCTGTACCTGTCCTGGGCATGCTTGATGCGGACAGTGTAGAGAGAGCTTCACTCTATATCTAACCTCGTGCTGTACCTGTCCTGGGAGTGTTTAAAGGGAACAGTGTAGAGGGAGCTTTACTCTGTATCTAAGCCTGTGCTGTACCTGGCCTGGGAGTGTTTGATTGAGACAGTGTAGAGAGAGATTTACTCTGTATCTTTCCACGTGCTGTACCTGTCCCGGGAGTGTTTGATGGGGACAGTGTAGAGGGAGCTTTACTCAGTATCTGACACCGTGCGGAAACTGTCCTGAGAATGTTTGATGGAGACAATGTAGAGGGAGATTTACTCTGCATCTAACCCCTTGTTCTACCTTTCCTGGGATTGTTTGATGGGGACAGAGTAGAGGGAGCATTACTCTGTATCTAAACCCGTGCTGTACCTGTCCTGGGAGTGTTTGATGGGGACTGTGTAGAGGGAGCTTTACTCTTTATCTAACCCCGTTGCGTACCTGTCTGGCAGTGTTTGATGGGGACATTGTAGAGTTAGCTTTACTCTGTATCTAACCCCGTGCTGTACCGGTCCTGTGAGTGTTGATGGGGACAGTGTAGAGGGAACTTTACTCTGTATCTAACCCCGTGCTGTATTTGTCCTGGGAGTGTTTGATGGGGACAGTGTATTGTGAGCTTTACTCTGTATCTAATCCCGTGCAGTACCAGTCCTGGAAGTGTTTGATGGGGACAGTGCAGAGGGAGATTTACTCTGTATCTAACCACGTGCTGTACCTGTCCCGGCAGTGTTTGATGGGGACAGTGTAGAGGGAGCTTTACTCAGTATCTGACACCGTGCGGAACCTGTCCTGGGATGTTTGATGGGGACAGTGTAGAGGGAGATTTACTCTGCATCTAACCCCGTTCTCTACCTCTCCTGGGATTGTTTGATGGGGACAGTGTAGAGGGCGCTTTATTCTGTATCTAAACCCGTGCTGTACCAGTCCTGGGAGTGTTTGATGGGGACAGTGTAGAGGGAGCTTTACTCTGTATCTAACCCCGTGCTGTACCTGCCCTGGGAGTGTTTGATTGAGACAGTTTAGAGGGAGATTTACTCTGTATCTTTCCTCATGCTGTACCTGTCCCGGGAGTGTTTGATGGGGACAGTGTAGAGGGAGCTTTACTCTGTATCTAACCCCGTTCTGTACCTGTCCTGGCAGTGTTTGATGGGGACAGTATAGAAGGAGCTTCACTCTGTATCTAACCCCGTGCTGAACCAGTCCTGGGAGTGTTTGATGGGGACAGTGTAGAGGGAGCTTTACTCTGTATCTAACCCGTGCTGTACCAGTCCTGGGAGTGTTTGTTGCGGACAGTATAGAGGGAGCTTTACTCTGTATCTAACTTTGCGCTCTACCTGTCCTGGCAGTGTTTGATGGGGACTGTGTAGCGGGAGATTTACTCTGTATCTAACCCCGTGCTGTACCTGTCCTGGGAGTGTTTGATGGGGACAGTGTAGAGGGAGCTTTACTCTGTATCTAACCCCGTGCTGTACCTCTCCTGGGAGAGTTTGATGGGGACCATGCAGAGGGACCTTTACTCTGTATCGAAACCCGTGCTGTACCTGTCCTGGGCATGCTTGATGCGGACAGTGTAGAGAGAGCTTCACTCTATATCTAACCTCGTGCTGTACCTGGCCTGGGAGTGTTTGATTGAGACAGTGTAGAGAGAGATTTACTCTGTATCTTTCCACGTGCTGTACCTGTCCCGGGAGTGTTTGATGGGGACAGTGTAGAGGGAGCTTTACTCAGTATCTGACACCGTGCGGAAACTGTCCTGAGAATGTTTGATGGAGACAGTGTAGAGGGAGATTTACTCTGCATCTCACCCATTGCTCTACCTGTCCTGGGATTGTTTGATGGGGACAGAGTAGAGGGAGCATTACTCTGTATCTAAACCCGTGCTGTACCTGTCCTGGGAGTGTTTGATGGGGACTGTGTAGAGGGAGCTTTACTCTTTATCTAACCCCGTTGTGTACCTGTCTGGCAGTGTTTGATGGGGACATTGTAGAGGGAGCTTTACTCTGTATCTAACCCCGTGCTGTACCGGTCCTGTGAGTGTTGATGGGGACAGTGTAGAGGGAACTTTACTCTGTATCTAACCCCGTGCTGTATTTGTCCTGGGAGTGTTTGATGGGGACAGTGTATTGTGAGCTTTACTCTGTATCTAATCCCGTGCAGTACCAGTCCTGGAAGTGTTTGATGGGGACAGTGCAGAGGGAGATTTACTCTGTATCTAACCCCGTGCTGTACCTGTCCCGGGAGTGTTTGATGGGGACAGTGTAGAGGGAGCTTTACTCAGTATCTGACACCGTGCGGAACCTGTCCTGGGAATGTTTGATGGGGACAGTGTAGAGGGAGATTTACTCTGCATCTAACCCCGTTCTCTACCTCTCCTGGGATTGTTTGATGGGGACAGTGTAGAGGGCGCTTTACTCTGTATCTAAACCCGTGCTGTACCAGTCCTGGGAGTGTTTGATGGGGACAGTGTAGAGGGAGCTTTACTCTGTATCGAACCCTGTGCTGTATCTGCTCTGTGAGAGTCTGTTGGGGACAGTGTAGAGTGAGCTTTACTGTGTATATAACCCCGTGCTGTACCTGTCCTGGGAATGTTTGATGGGGACTGTGTAGAGGGGCCATTACTCTGTATCTAAACCCGTGCTGTACCAGTTCTGGGAGTGTTTGATGGGGACAGTATAGAGGGAGCTTTACTCTGTATCTAACTTTGCGCTCTACCTGTCCTGGCAGTGTTTGATGGGGACAGTGCAGCGTGAGATTTACTCTGTATCTAACCCCTTGCTGTACCTGTCCTGGGAGTGTTTGATGTGGACAGTGTAGAGAGAGCATTACTCTGTATCTGACCACGTGTTGCACCTGTCCTGGGAGTGTTTGATGGGCACAGTGTAGAGGGAGCTTTACTCTGTATCTAACCCCGTGCTGTACCTGCCCTGGGAGTGTTTGATTGAGACAGTGTAGAGGGAGTTTTACTCTGTATCTTTCCACGTGCTGTACCTGTCCCGGGAGTCTTTGATGGGGACAGTGTAGAGGGAGCTTTACTCTGTATCTAATCCCGTTCTGTACCTGTCCTGGGAGTGTTTGATGGGGACAGTATAGAAGGAGCTTCACTCTGTATCTAACCCCGTGCTGAACCAGTCCTGGGAGTGTTTGATGGGGACAGTGTAGAGGGAGCTTTACTCTGTATCTAAACCCGTGCTGTACCAGTCCTGGGAGTGTTTGATGGGGACAGTATAGAGGGAGCTTTACTCTGTATCTAACTTTGCGCTCTACCTGTCCTGGGAGTGTTTGATGGGGACTGTGTAGCGGGAGATTTACACTGTATCTAACCCCGTGCTGTACCTCTCCTGGGAGTGTTTGATGGGGACAGTGTAGAGGGAGCTTTACTCTGTATCTAACCCCGTGCTGTACCTCTCCTGGGAGAGTTTGATGGGGACCATGTAGAGGGACATTTACTCTGTATCTAAACCCGTGCTGTACCTGTCCTGGGCGTGCTTGATGCGGATAGTGTAGAGAGAGCTTCACTCTATATCTAACCTCGTGCTGTACCTGTCCTGGGAGTGTTTAAAGGGAACAGTGTAGAGGGAGCTTTACTCTGTATCTAAGCCTGTGCTGTACCTGGCCTGGGAGTGTTTGATTGAGACAGTGTAGAGAGAGATTTACTCTGTATCTTTCCACGTGCTGTACCTGTCCCGGGAGTGTTTGATGGGGACAGTGTAGAGGGAGCTTTACTCAGTATCTGACACCGTGCGGAAACTGTCCTGAGAATGTTTGATGGAGACAGTGTAGAGGGAGATTTACTCTGCATCTAACCCCTTGCTCTACCTGTCCTGGGATTGTTTGATGGGGACAGAGTAGAGGGAGCATTACTCTGTATCTAAACCCGTGCTGTACCTGTCCTGGGAGTGTTTGATGGGGACTGTGTAGGGGGAGCTTTACTCTTTATCTAACCCCGTTGTGTACCTGTCTGGCAGTGTTTGATGGGGACATTGTAGAGGGAGCTTTACTCTGTATCTAACCCCGTGCTGTACCGGTCCTGTGAGTGTTGATGGGGATAGTGTAGAGGGAACTTTACTCTGTATCTAACCCTGTGCTGTATTTGTCCTGGGAGTGTTTGATGGGGACAGTGTATTGTGAGCTTTACTCTGTATCTAATCCCGTGCAGTACCAGTCCTGGAAGTGTTTGATGGGGACAGTGCAGAGGGAGATTTACTCTGTATCTAACCCCGTGCTGTACCTGTCCCGGGAGTGTTTGATGGGGACAGTGTAGAGGGAGCTTTACTCAGTATCTGACACCGTGCGGATCCTGTCCTGGGAATGTTTGATGGGGACAGTGTAGAGGAAGATTTACTCTGCACCTAACCCCGTTCTCTACCTCTCCTGGGATTGTTTGATGGGGACAGAGTAGAGGGAGCTTTACTCTGTATCTAAACCCGTGCTGTAGCTGTCCTGGGAGTGTTTGATGGGGACTGTGTAGAGGGTGCTTTACTCTTTATCAAACCCCGTTGTGTACCTGTCTGGCAGTGTTTGACGGGGACAGTGTAGAGGGAGCTTTACTGTGTATCTAACCCCGTGCTGTATTTGTCCTGGGAGTGTTTGATGGGGACAGTGTAGAGGGAGATTTACTCTGTATCTAACCCCGTGCAGTACCAGTCCTGGAAGTGTTTGATGGGGACAGTGCAGAGGGAGATTTACTCTGTATCTAACGCCGTGCTGTACCTGTCCTGGGAGTGGTTGATGGGGATAGTGTATATAACCCCGTGCTGTACATGTCCTGGGAATGTTGGATGGGGACAGTGTCGAGAGACCTTTACTCTGTGTCTAAACCCGTGCTGTACCGGTCCTGGGAGTGTTTGATGGGGACAGTGTAGAGGGAGCTTTACTCTGTTTCTGACCCCGTGCTGTACCTGTCTTGGGAGTGTTTGAAGGGGACAGAGTAGAGGGAGCTTTACTCTGTATCTAAACCCGTGCTGTACCTGTCCTGGGAGTGTTTGATGTGGACTGTTTAGAGGGAGCTTCACTCTTTATCTAACCCCGTTGTGTGCCTGTCTGGCAGTGTTTGACGGGGACAGTGTAGACGCAGCTTTACTGTGTATCTAACCCCGTGCTGTACCGGTCCTGTGAGTGTTGATGGGGACAGTGTAGAGGGAACTTTACTCTGTATCTAACCCCGTGCTGTATTTGTCCTGGGAGTGTTTGATGGGGACAGTGTGGAGGGAGCTTTACTCTGTTTCTGACCCCGTGCTGTACCTGTCCTGGGAGTGTTTGAAGGGGACAGAGTAGAGGGAACTTTACTCTATATCTAACCTCGTGCTGTACCTGTCCTGGGAGTGTTTGATGCGGACAGTACAGAGGGAGCTTTACTCTGTATCTGACCCCGTGCTGTATCTGTCCTGGGAGTGTTTCATGGGGACAGTGTACAGGGAGCTATACTCATTATCGGACCCCATGCTGTAGCTGTCCTGGGAGTGTTTGATGGGGACAGTGTAGAGGGAGCTTTACTCTGTATCTAACCCCGTGCTGTACCTGTCCTGGGACTGTTTGATGGGGACAGTGTAGAGGGAGCTTTACTCTGTATCTAAACACGTGCTGTACCTATCCTTGGAGTGTTTGATGGGGTCAGTGTAGAAGGAGCTTTAGTCTGTATCTAATCCCGTGCTCTACCTGTCCTGGGACTGTTTGATGGGGACAGTGTAGAGGTAGCTTTTCTCATTATCTAACCTCGTTATGTACCTGTGCCGGGAGTGTTTGATGGGGACAGTGTAGAGGGAGCTTTACTCTGTATCTAACCCCGTGCTGTATTGTCCTGGGAGTGTTTGATATGGACAGTGTAGAGTGAGCTTTACACTGTATCTAATCCCGTGCAGTGCCAGTCCTGGAAGTGTTTGATGGGGACAGTGCAGAGGGAGATTTACTCTGTATCTAACCCCGTGCTGTACCTGTCCTGGGAGTGGTTGATGGGGACAGTGTATATAACCCCGTGCTGTACATGTCCTGGGAATGTTGGAGGGGGACAGTGTCGAGAGACCTTTACTCTGTATCTAAACCCATGCTGTACCTGTCCTGGGAGTGTTTGATGGGGACAGTGTAGAGGGAGCTTTACTCTGTATCTAATCCTGTGCAGTACCTCTCCTGGAAGTGTTTGATGGGGACAGTGCAGAGGGAGATTTACTCTGTATCTAACCCCGTGCTGTAACTGTCCTGGGAGTGTTTGATGGGGACTGTGTAGAGGGAGCTTTTCCCTGTATCTTACCCTGTGCTGTACCTGTCCTGGGTGTGTTTGATGAGGACATTGTGGAGGGAGCTTTACTCTGTATGTAACCCCGTGCTGTAACTGTCCTGGGAGTGTTTGATGTAGAAAATGTAGAAGGAGTTTTACTCTGTATCTAACCTCGTGCTGTACCTGTCCTTTGAGTGTTTGGTGGGGACAGTGGATAAGGAGCTTGACTCTGTAGCTAATCTCGTGCTGTACCTTTCATGGGAGTGCTTGATGGGGACAATTTAGAGCGAGCTTTACTCTGTATCTAACCCTGTGCTGTACCTGTCCTGGGAGTGTTTGATGGGGACAATTTAGAGCAAGCTTTACTCTGTATCTAACCCCGTGCTCTACCTGTCCTGGGAGTGTTTGATGGGGGCAGTGTAGAGGAAGATTTACTCTGTATCTAACCCCGTGCTGTACCTGTCCTGGGAGTGTTTGATGGGAACTGTGTAGAGGGAGCTTTACCCTGTACCTACCCCTATGCTCTACCTGTCCTGGCAGTGTTTGATGGAGACAGTGTAGTGGGAGATTTACTCTTTTTCTAACCGCGTGCTGTACCTGTCCTGGGATTGTTTGATGGGGACAATGCAGAGGGAGTTGTACTCTGTCTGTAACGCCGTGCTGTACCTGCCCTCGGAGTATTTGATGTGGACAGTGTAGAAGGAGCTTTATTCTGTATCTAACCCCGTGCTGTACCTGTCCTGGGAGTGTTTGATGGGGACGGTGCAGAGGGAGCTTTAGTGTGCACCTAACCCCGAGCTGTATCTGCCCTCAAAGTGTTTAATGGGGACAGTGTAGAGGGAGCTTTACACTGTATCTAATCCTGTGCTGTACCCGTCCTGGAAGTGTTTGATGGGGACAGTGTAGAGGGAGCTTTACTCTGTATCTAACCCCGTGCTGTACCCGTCCTGGGAGTGTTTGATGGGGACTGTGTAGAGAGAGCTCTACTCTGTATCTAACCCCGTGCTGTACCCATCCTGGAAGTGTTTGATGGGGACAGTGTAGAGGGAGCTTTACTCTGTTTCTAACCCTGTACTGTACCTGCCCTGGGATTGTTTGATGGGGACGTTGTAGAGGAAGTTTTACTCTGTATGTAACGCCATGCTGTACCTGCCTGGGAGTGTATGATGGGGACAGTGTAGAGGGAGTTTTACTCTCTACGTAACCCCGTGCTGTACCTATCCTGGGAGCGTTGATGGGGACTGTGTCGAGGGGTCTTTACTCTGTATCTAACCCTGTGCTGTACATGTCCTGAGAGTGTTTGATCGGGACAGTCTAGCGGGAAATTTACACTGTATCTAACACCGTGCTGTACCTGTCCTGGGAGTGTTTGATGGGGACAGTGTAGAGGTAGCTTTACTCTGTATCTAACCCAGTGCTGTACCTGTCCTGGGAGTGTTTGATGGGGACTGTGTAGAAGGAGATTGACTCTGTATCTAATCTCGTGCTGTACCTTTCATGGGACTGCTTGACGGGGACAATTTAGAGCGAGCTTTAGTCTGTATCTAACCCCGTGCTGTACCTGTCCTGGGAGTGTTTGATGGGGTCACTGTAGAGGAAGCTTTACTCTGTATGTAACCCCGTGCTGTGCTTGTCCTGGAAGTGTTTGTTGGGGACTGTGTAGCGGAAGCTTTACCCTGCATCTAACCCTGCGCTGTACCTGTCCTGGGAGTGTTTGATGGGGTCCGTGTAGAGCGAGCTTTTCTCTGTATCTAACCCTGTGCTGTACCTGTCCTCGGATGTTTGATGGGGACAGTTTGGAGGAAGCTTTACTCTGTTTCTAAACCCCTGCTGTACCTGCCCTGGGATTGTTTGATGGGGACAGTTTAGAGGGAGTTTTACTCTGTATCTAACCCCGTGCTGTACCTGTCCTGGGAGTGTTTGTGGGCGGCAGTGTAGAGGAAGCTTTACTCTGTATCTAACCCCGTGCTGTGCCTGTCCTGGGAGTGTTTGATGGGGACTGTGTAGAGGGAGCTTTTCCCTGTATCTAACCCTGTGCTGTACCTGTCCTGGGACTGATGAGGACATTGTGGAGCGAGCTTTACTCTGTATCTAACCCCGTGCTGTACCTGTCCTGGGAGTGTTTGATGAGGGCAGTGTAGAGGAAGCTTTACACTGTATCTAACCCCGTGCTGTTCCTGTCCTGGGAGTGTTTGATGGGGACAGTGTAGAGGGAGCTTTACTCTGTATCGAACCCCGTGTTGTACCTGTCCTGGCAGTGTTTGATGAGGACATTGTGGAGCGAACTTTACTCTGTATCTAACCCCATGTTTTACCTGTCCTGGGTGTTTTTGATGGAGACAGTGTAGTTGGAGATTTACTCTTTTTCTAACCGCGTGCTGTACCTGTCCTGGGATTGTTTGATGGGGACAATGTAGAGGGAGTTGTACTCTGTCTGTAACGCCGTGCTGTACCTGCCCTCGGAGTATTTGATGGGGACAGTGTAGAAGGAGCTTTACTCTGTATTTAACCCCGTGCTGTTCCTGCCCTGGGAGTGTTTGATGGGGACGGTGCAGAGAGAGCTTTAGTGTGCACCTAACCCTGAGCTGTATCTGCCCTCGGAGTGTTTCATGGGGACAGTGTGGAGGGAGTTTTACTCTGTATGTAAACCCGTGCTGTACGTGTCCTGGGAGTGTTTGATGGGGACAGTGTCGAGGGAACTTTACACTGTATCTAACAACGTACTGTACCTGCCCTGGGAGTGTGTGATGGGGACAGTGTAGAGGGAGCTTTACACAGTATGTAACCCTGTGCTGTACCTGTCATGGGAGTGTTTGATGGGGACAGTATAGAGGGAGCTTTACTCTGTATCTAACCCTGTGCTGTACCTGTCCTGGGAGTGTTTGATGGGGACAGTGTGGAGGGAGTTTTACTCTGTATGTAATGCCGTGCTGTACCTGCCCTGGGAGTGTTTGATGGGGACAGTGTATAGGGAGCATTAGTCTGTATCTAACACCGTGCTGTACCTGTCCTGGGAGTGTTTGATGGGGACAGTGTAGAGGGAGCTTTACTCAGTATGTAACCCTGTGCTGTACCTGTCCTGGGAGTGTTTCATGGGGACAGTGCAGAAGGAGCTTTACTCTGTATCTAACCCCGTGCTGTACCTGTCCTGGGAGTGTTTGATGGGGACAGTGTAGAGGGAGTTTTACTCTGTATGTAACCCTGTGCTGTACCGGCCCTGGGAGTGTTTGATGGAGAAAGTGTAGAAGGAGTTTTACTCTGTATCTAACCTCGTGCTCTACCTGTGTTGGGAGTGTTTGATGGGGACAGTGCAGAAGGAGCTTGACTCTGTATTTAATCTCGTGCTGTACCTTTCATGGGAGTGCTTGATGGGGACAATTTAGAGCGAGCTTTACTCTGTATCTAACCCCGTGCTGTACCTGTCCTGGGAGTGTTTGATGGGGGCAGTGTAGAGGAAGCTTTACTCTGTATCTAACACCGTTGAGTACCTGTCCTGGGAGTGTTTGAAGGGGACAGTGTAGAGGGAGCTTTACTCTGTACCTAACCCCGTGCTGTACCTGTCCTGTGAGTGTTTGATGGGGACCGTGTAGAGGGAGCTTTACTCTGTATCGAACACCGTGCTGTACCTGTCCTGGGAGTGTTTGATGGGGAGAGTGAAGAGTGAGCTTTACTTTGTATCTAACCCCGTACTGTACCTGCCCTGCGATTGTTTGATGGGGACAGTGTAGAGGGAACTTTACTCTCCATCTAACCCTGTGCTGTACCTGTCCTTGGAGCGTTTGCTGGGGACAGTGTAGAGGGAGCTCTACTCTGTATCTAACCCCGTTGTGTACCTGTCCTGGGAGTGTTTGATGGGTCAGTGTCGAGCGAGCTTTACTCTGTTTCTAAACCCCTACTGTACCTGCCCTGGGATTGTTTGATGGGGACAGTGTGGAAGGAGTTTTACTCTGTATGTAATGCCGTGCTGTACCGGCCCTGGGAGTGTTTGATGGAGAAAGTGTAGAAAGAGTTTTACTCTGTATCTAACCTCGTGCTCTACCTGTGCTGGGAGTGTTTGATGGGGACAGTGTAGAAGGAGCTTGACTCTGTATTTAATCTCGTGCTGTACCTTTCATGGGAGTGCTTGATGGGGACAATTTAGAGCGAGCTTTACTCTGTATCTAACCCCGTGCTGTACCTGTCCTGGGAGTGTTTGATGGGGGCACTGTAGAGGAAGCTTTACTCTGTATCTAACCCCGTGCTGCGCCTGTCCTGGGAGTGTTTGATGGGGACTGTGTAGAGGGAGCTTTACCCTGTATCTAACCCTGTACTGTACCTGTCCAGGGATTGTTTGATGAGGACATTGTGGAGGGAGCTTTACTCTGTATCTAACCCCATGCTGTACCTGTCCTGGGACTGTTTGATGGGGACAGTATAGAGGGAGCTTTACTCTGTTTCTAACCCTGTGCTGTACCTGCCCTGGGATTGTTTGATGGGGAAAATGTAGAGGGAGTTGTACTCTGTCTGTAACGCCGTGCTGTACTTGCCCTCGGAGTGTTTGATGGGGACAGTGTAGAAGGAGCTTGACTCTGTATTTAACCCCGTGCTGTACCTGTCCTGGGAGTGGTTGATGGGTGACTGTGTAGAGAGAACTCTACTCTGTATCTAAACCCGAGCTGTACCTGTCCTGGGAGTGTTTGATGG
Organism: Carcharodon carcharias; assembly: GCF_017639515.1. Lineage (NCBI taxonomy): Eukaryota > Metazoa > Chordata > Chondrichthyes > Lamniformes > Lamnidae > Carcharodon > Carcharodon carcharias. The sequence continues at coordinate 29,927 of NW_024470758.1, forward strand.
GGTCCGTGTAGAGCGAGCTTTTCTCTGTATCTAACCCTGTGCTGTACCTGTCCTCGGAGTGTTTGATGGGGACAGTGTGGAGGGAGCTTTACTCTGTTTCTAAACCCCTGCTGTACCTGCCCTGGGATTGTTTGATGGGGACAGTTTAGAGGGAGTTTTACTCTGTATCTAACCCCGTGCTGTACCTGTCCTGGGAGTGTTTGTGGGCGGCAGTGTAGAGGAAGCTTTACTCTATATCTAACCCCGTGCTGTACCTGTCCTGGGAGTGTTTGATGGGGACTGTGTAGAGGGAGCTTTTCCCTGTATCTAACCCTGTGCTGTACCTGTCCTGGGACTGTTTGATGAGGACATTGTGGAGCGAGCTTTACTCTGTATCTAACCCCGTGCTGTACCTGTCCTGGGAGTGTTTGATGAGGGCAGTGTAGAGGAAGCTTTACTCTGTATCTAACCCTGTGCTGTTCCTGTCCTGGGAGTGTTTGATGGGGACAGTGTAGAGGGAGCTTTACTCTGTATCGAACCCCATGTTGTACCTGTCCTGGCAGTGTTTGATGAGGACATTGTGGAGCGAACTTTACTCTGTATCTAACCCCATGTTTTACCTGTCCTGGGTGTTTTTGATGGAGACAGTGTAGTTGGAGATTTACTCTTTTTCTAACCGCTTTTTCTGTACCTGTCCTGGGATTGTTTGATGGGGACAATGTAGAGGGAGTTGTACTCTGTCTGTAACGCCGTGCTGTACCTGCCCTCGGAGTATTTGATGGGGACAGTGTAGAAGGAGCTTTACTCTGTATTTAACCCCGTGCTGTTCCTGCCCTGGGAGTGTTTGATGGGGACGGTGCAGAGAGAGCTTTAGTGTGCACCTAACCCTGAGCTGTATCTGCCCTCGGAGTGTTTGATGGGGACTGTGTAGAGGGAGCTTTACCCTGTATCTAACCCTGTACTGTACCTGTCCAGGGATTGTTTGATGAGGACATTGTGGAGGGAGCTTTACTCTGTATCTAACCCCGTGCTGTACCTACCCTGGGATAATTTGATGGGTACAATTTTGAGGGAGTTGTACTCTTTCTGTAACGCCGTGCTGCACCTGCCCTCGGAGTGTTTGATGGGGACAGTGTAAAAGGATCTTTACTCTGTATCTAACCCCGTGCTGTACCTGTCCTGGGATTGTTTGATGGGGACAGTGCTGAGGGAGATTTAGTGTATACCTAACCCCATGCTGTATCTGCCCTCGGTGTGTTTCACGGGCACAGTGTAGAGGGAGTTTTACTCTGTATCTAACCCCGTGCTGTACCTGCCCTGGGAGTGTTTGATGGGGACAGTATAGAGGGAGCTTTACTCTGTATCTAACCCCGTGCTGTACCAGTCCTGGAAGTGTTTCATGGGGACAGTGTAGAGGGAGCTTTACTCTGTATTTAACCCCGTGCTCTACCTGTCCTGGGAGTGGTTGATGGGGACATTGTAGAGGGAGCTTTACTCTGTATCTAATCCCGTTGTGTACCTGTCCTGGGAGTGTTTGATGGGTCAGTGTCGAGGGAGCTTTACTCTGTTTCTAAACCCCTACTGTACCTGCCCTGGGAGTGTTTGATGGGGACAGTGTAGAGGGAGCTTTACTCTGTATTTAACCCCGTGCTCTACCTGTCCTGGGAGTGGTTGATGGGGACATTGTAGAGGGAGCTTTAATCTCTATCTAACCCCGTGCTGTACCTGTCTTTGGAATGTTTGATGGGAACAGTGTAGAGGCAGATTTACTCTGTATCTAACCCCGTGCTGTACCTATCCTGGGAGTGTTGATGGGGACTGTGCCGAGGGGACTTTACTCTGTACCTAACCCTGTGCTGTACCTGTCCTGAGAGTGTTTGATCGGGACAGTGTAGAGGGAACTTTACTCTGTATCTAACCCCGTGCTGTACCTGTCCTGGGAGTGTTTGATGGGGACAGTGTAGAAGGAGCTTGACTCTTTATCTAATCTCGTGCTGTACCTTTCATGGGAGTGTTTGATGAGGACATTGTGGAGGGAGTTTTACTCTGTATCTAATCTCGTGCTGTATCTGTCCTGGGAGTGTTTGATGAAGACAGTGTAGAGGGAGCTTTACTCTATTTCTAACCCCGTGCTGTACCTGCCCTGGGATTGTTTGATGGGGACAATGTAGAGGGAGTTGTACTCTGTCTGTAACGCCGTGCTGTACTTGCCCTCGGAGTGTTTGATGGGGACAGTGTAGAAGAAGCTTTACTCTGTATTTAACCCCGTGCTGTACCCGTCCTGGGAGTGTTCGTTTGGGGACTGTGTAGAGAGAAATCTACCCTGTATCTAACCCCGTGCTGTAGCTGTCCTGGGAGTGTTTGATAGTGTCTGTGTAGAGGGAGCTTTTCTCTGTATCTGTCCCTGTTCTGTACCTGTCCTCGGAATATTTGATTGGGACAGTGTAGAGAGAGCTTTACTCTGTACCTAACCCCGTTGTGTACCTGGCCTGGGAGTGTTTGATGGGGACAGTGTAGAGGTAGCTTTACTCTGTTTCTAAACCCCTGCTGTATCTGCCCTGGGATTGTTTGATGGGGACAGTGTAGAGGGAGTTTTACTCAGTATGTAACGCCGTGCTGTACCTGCCCTGGGTGTGTTTGATGGGGACAGTGCAGAACGAGCTTTACCCTGTATCTAACCCCGTGCTGTACCTGCCTTGGGAGTGTTTAATGGGGACAGTGTAGAGGGAGTTTTACTTTGATTGAAACCCTATTCTGTAGCTGCCCTGGGAGTGTTTGATGTAGAAAGCGTAGAAGGAGTTTTTCTCTGTATCTAACCTCATACTGTAACTGTCCTGGGTGCGTTTGATAGGGACAGTGTAGAAGGAGCTTGACTCTGTATCTAATCTCGTGCTGTACCTTTCATGGGAGTGCTTGATGGGGACAATTTAGAGCGAGCTTTACTCTGTATCTAACCACGTGCTGTACCTTTCCTGGGAGTCTTTGATGAGGACATTGTGGAGGGAGCTTTACTCTGTGTCTAACCCCGTGCTGTACCTGTCCTGGGAGTGTTTGATGTAGAAAGTGTAGAAGGAGTTTTACTCTGTATCTAACCTCGTGCTGTACCTGTCCTGGGAGTGTTTCATGGGGAAAGTGTAGAAGGAGCTTTACTCTGTATCTAATCTCATGCTGTACCTTTCATGGGAGTGTTTGATGGGGACAATTTAGAGCGAGCTTTACTCAGTATCTAACCCCGTGCTGTACCTGTCCTGTGAGTGTTTGATGGGGACAATTTAGAGCGAGCTTTACTCAGTATCTAACCCCGTGCTGTACCTGTCCTGGGATTGTTTGATGGGGACAGTGCTGAGGGAGATTTAGTGTATACCTAACCCCGTGCTGCATCTGCCCTCGGTGTGTTTCACGGGCACAGTGTAGAGGGAGTTTTACTCCGTATCTAACCCTGTGCTGTACCTGTCCTGGGAGTGTTTTATGGGGACAGTGTAGTGGAAGCTTTACTCTGTATCTAACCCTGTGCTGTACCTTTCCTGGGAATGTTTGTTCGGGACAGTGTAGTGGGAGCTTTACACTGTATCTAACCCCGTGCTGTACCTGTCCTGGGAGTGTTTGATGGGGACAGTGTAGAGGGAGCTTTACTCTGTATCTAACCCTGTGCTGTACCTGTCCTGGGAGTGTTTGATGGGGACGTTGTAGAGGGAGTTTTACTCTGTATGTAACGCCGTGCTGTACCTGCCCTGGGAGTGTATGATGGGGACAGTGTAGAAAGAGCTTTACTCTGTATCTAACCCGTGCTGTACCTGCCCGGGGAGTGTTTGAACCGGACAATGTAGAGGGAGTTTTACTCTGTATGTAACTCCGTGCCGTACCTGTCCTCGGAGTGTTTGATGGGGACAGTGTAGAAGGAGCTTTACTCTGTATCTAATCTCGTGCTGTACCTGTTCTGGGAGTGTTTGATGAGGACATTTTGGAGGGAGCTTTACTCTGTATCTAACGCTGTACCTGTCCTGAGTGTGTTTGATGGAGACATTATAGAGGGAGCTTTACTCTGTTTCTAACCCCGTGCTGTACCTGCCCTGGGATTGTTTGATGGGGATAATGTAGAGGGAGTTGTACTCTGTCTGTAACGCCGTGCTGTACCTCCTCTCGGAGTATTTGATGGGGACAGTGTAGAGGGAGCTTTACTCTGTATCTAACCCCGTGCTGTATCTGCCCTTGGAGTGTTTCATGGGGACAGTGTAGAGGGAGTTTTACTCTGTATCTAACCCCGTGCTGTACCTGTCCTGGGAGTGTTTCATGGGGATAGTGTAGAGGTTGCTTTACACTGTATCTAACCCCGTGCTGTACCTGTCCTGGGAGTGTTTGATGGGGACAGTGTCGAGGGAACTTTACACTGTATCTAACCCTGTGCTGTACCTGTCCTGGGAGCGTTTGACCGAGATAGTGTAGAGGGAACTTTACTCTGTATCTAACCCCGTGCGGTACCTGTTCTGGGACTGTTTGATGGGGACAGTGTAGAGGGAGCTTTACGCTGTATATAACCTTGTGCTGTACCTTCCCTGGGAGTGTTTGATGGGGACAGTGTAGAGGGAACTTTACTCCCTATCTAACCCCGTGCTGTACCTGTCCTGGGAGTGTTTGATGGGGACAGTGTAGAGGGAGCTTTACTCTGTATCTAACCCCGTGCTGTACCTGTCCTGGGAGTGTTTGATGGGGACAGTGTAGAGTGAGCTTTACTCTGTATCTAACCCCGTGCTGTACCTGTCCTGGGAGTGTTTGATGGGGTCAGTGTAGAAGGAACTTTCCTCTGCACCTAATCTCGTGCTCTACCTTTCTTGGTAGTGTTCGTTGGGGACAGTGTCAAGGGAGCTTTACTCTGTATCTAACCCTGTGCTGTACCTGTCCTGGGAGTGTTTGATGAGGACAGTGTAGAGGGAGCTTTACTCTATATCTAACCCCGTGCTGTACCCGTCCTGGGAGTGTTTGATGGGGACAGTGTAGAGGGAACTTTACTCTGTATCTAACCCTGTGCTGTAACTGCCCTGGGAGTGTTTGATGGGGACAGTGTAGAGGGAGCTTTACTCTGTATCTAACCATGTGCTGTACCTGTGCTGGGAGTGTTTGATGAGGACAGTGTAGAGGGAGCTTTACTCTGTATCTAACACCATGTGCTGTACCTGTCCTGGGAGTGTTTGATGGGGGCAGTGTAGAGGAAGCTTTATTCTGTTTCTAACCCCGTGCTGTACCTGCCCTGGGATTGTTTGATGGGGACAGTGTTGACGGAGCTTTAGTCTGTATCTAACGCCGTGCTGTACCTGCCCCGGGAGTGTTTGATGGGGACAGTGTAGAGGGAGCTTTACTCTGTCTCTAACCCCGTGTTGTACCTGCCCTGGGAATGTTTGATGGGGACAGTGTAGAGGGAGCTTTACTCTGTATCTAACCCCGTGCTGTACCTGTCCTGGGAGTGTTTGATGGGGACAGTGCAGAGGGAGCTTTACTCTGTATCTAACCCCGTGCTGTACCTGTCCTGGGAGTGTTTGATCGGGACAGTGTAGAGGGAACTCTACTCTGTATCTGACCCCGTGCTGTACCTGTCCTGGGAGAGTTTGATGGGGACAGTTTTGAGGGAACTATATCTGTATCTAACCCCGTGCTGTACCTGTCCTGGGAGTGTTTGTTGGGGGCAGTGTAGAGGAACCTTTACTCTGTATCTAACCCCGTGCTGTACCTGCCCTGGGAGTTTTGTCTGTCAGATAGTAAACAGTTGACAGGAGTTTGAGATACAGGAGACATGAGAGTCAGGGTCACGTTGGTGCTGGTTTTCGTCTCAATCGTCTGGTTCTGAAAACCATCGACAGTGGATCAGTCAGGAGTCAGGAATTGGAATCAGAAGCCTGTGTTGGCCTCCTCCAAAGCTGCTTCTGCTGCAGTAAACTGAATGCTGGCTCTGTTACCCTGGATTGACTCTGGTGCCCCGCTCCGCGGGTCTGTGTCGGCATCTGTACATATGCAGGTGAAAGGGGGACTCTTCTGAATGGCCCTCTTGAGTCTCAGTCTCCATCGGATGGGCTGTACCAGTCAGCCGGCACTTGGTTCCCTCACAGACATGCTATCTGGGGTCTCCGGGAGCCTCATTCCGAAACATCCCGGTGGGCTGGGGATCGGGGGGAGGGTGGCGAGGGGGGCAGGGTGGTGGAGGGGTAGAGGGGATTCAGGATAAGATGTGGCCAGAGTCTCTGCTTCGCTTTAGCGACTTGCTCCTCCGGAGCATGGGATAGAGGGAACTCCTTTCGCCCAGTGGGTAAGTCACCTGTGGGTATGCGCCACCCGCACCCCACTGCCGACTCGCACCCCCCCACCCCCCCCACCCCCCACCCCCAGCCACCCCTCACCCTAGCCGCACTGGTGCCCACCAGCACCACGCCGGTTCCTTTTACCTCTGCGTTCGGAGCAGCAGCTGCTTCTGGCTGGCTCTGGCTCTGGCTCTGGCTCTGGATCTGGCTCTGGCCCTGGCCCTGGCTCTGGTTCTGGCTCTGGCCCTGGCTCTGGCCGCCCTCGGGTTCCTCCAAGGAGTCACTGCGCCTCCTGGACCGCCTCTTCTTCACCAGGTCGGCGTCTCTGATGTGCGAGAATCCCGACTTGCCCGACCTGCCCGGCGACCGGCTCTCCGACGACTGGGAGCGGTGGATCCTCTCCGGCCGCCCCGTGCCCGTCCTGCCGTTGGCGCCGCCCACTGTGGCGGAGGAGCCGTCCCCGGGCGGCGGCTGCTCGGCCGCCCCCCCATTGGGCAGGCTGGCGCCCTCTTTCGGAGGCTTGTCGGCCCTCCCGTCCCCCTCCGGAACCTTCTCTGGTGCCCGAGGGCTCTCCGGGCCCAGCCTCCCCTCCGGATCTTCCGCCGCCAAGGGCATCACAGGACTCAGGGCCGCCGGCGCCAGGGGCCTCCCAGCGTCCTCTGCGGCTGACTGACCTGCTGGCTTCCCATGACCCTCCTGGGTGGGCGGCCCCTCGGAAGAGGGGACCCCTGGAGGCTTCTCGTGGCCCTCTGCGACGCCCAGTGCCGACTCGGTGGGGACTTCACTGATGAACAGCTCGACGGGCTTCCCATCATCCCCTAGACGCGGATCACCCAATGGCGTTGCCGGGCCCTCTGCTGTCGGCACCTCATCGGCCAGTGTCTGTTCCTCGGAGGCGGGGCCCGGCTCGATGGGTTTCCCATGACCCCCTGGGGTGAGGCGTTCCCCACGAGCCTCGGAAGCAGGCGGCCCCACAGGTGGGTCGTCGTTCTGTGTGACGGGAAATTCCATGGCGACCTGCTTCCCATGATCCTCTGCGGGCGGCGGCTTGACCGATTTCCCACCATCCTCGGTAACGACCAGTTCCTGGGTCTTCCTATGATCCTCTGGGGGCGGCGGCTTGACCGATTTCCCACCATCCTCGGTAACGACCAGTTCCTGGGTCTTCCCATGATCCTCTGGGGGCGGCGGCTTGACCGATTTCCCACCATCCTCAGTAATGACCAGTTCCCAGGTCTTCCCATGATTGTCTGGGGGCGGCGGCTTGACCAATTTCCCATCATCCTCGGTAACGACCAGTTCCCAGGTCTTCCCATGATCCTCTGGGGGCGGTGGCTTGACCGATTTCCCATCATCCTCGGTAATGACTAGTTCCCGGTTCTTCCCATGATCCTCTGGGGACGGCAGCTTGACCGATTTCCCATCATCCTCGGTAATGACCAGTTCCCGGGTCTTCCCATGATCCTTTGGGGGTGGCGGCTTGACCGATTTCCCATCATCCTTGGTAACGACCAGTTCCCGGGTCTTCCCATGATCCTCTGGGGGCAGCGGCTTGACCGATTTCCCATCATCCTCGGTAATGACCAGTTCCTGGGTCTTCCCATGATCATCTGGGGGCGGCGGCTTGACCGATTTCCCATCATCCTCGGTAATGACCAGTTCCTGGGTCTTCCCATGATCCTCTGAAGGTGGCGGCTTGATCGATTTCCCATCATCCTCGGTAATGACCAGTTCCCGGGTCTTCCCATGATCCTGTGAGGATGGCGGCTTGACCGATTTCCCATCAAACTCTGTAACGGCCAGCTCCTGGGTCTTCCCATGACCCTCTGGGGGTGGCGGTCTCACGGGTTTTCCATCAGCCTGTTTCACGGCTGCGTCCCGCGTCTTCCTGCGAGCCTTTGCTATGGGCACGTCCTTGGGCCCCTGGTGCCCATCCGAGGCTGAACCCGCCCCGGACTTTCCAGGATCCTTGACCAGCGCAGCCTCCACCCTGGAATTCGGCTGGGGATCCAAAGGTCTCGGCACGGGGGCTAGGCCAACCTCAGTCGATCGGGCGCTCCCAGAGACACCGGCGCTGGCTGCTGGAGCCAGGGAACAGTTCGGAGGGAGTGAGCCGCCGCTGGCATGATGCCCAGCCGCTGTGGGTGTGTTGGCGCACAAGTTAGCCTGAGGGGAGGTTTTGGACTCTGGGCCTTGGTTGTCGCTTAGCAAGGCTTTGCTGTTCCTCTTCAGGGCCTGTCTCTTGGGCCTGTCGGGTCTATGTGGCACCGAGCTGACCTGGTGGGCCTCCATTCGCTCTGAGTAAAACTGGATGGGGTCCAAAGAGCTGTGCGAGTCTGAGTCAAAGTTGCCTACCTTATAGGTGCTCTGACTGCTGTTCTCTTCGATCTGCACCACGTTGAGCTCCTGGCCGGTGAAATGGGCCCTGATCTGGCACAGGTAGGTCATCACGATGAGCTTGTCCGGGATGGCCAGCAACACCATGTCCGCTGGCTCCAGGAGCCGGGAGATTCCGAGACTGGCAAACCCGTCAAAGGCCTGGGGTGGGAGGGGGGTGGGGGGGGGGGTGTTGGGGTGGGGGTGGGGGGGGGGGGGGGAAGCGGGTAAAAAAAAACACGTCAGCGCAATTGGAGGTGCCGTCGCGTGAAAGGCAAGTGGGTTAACAACTATAACAACATTTTCAATTGATTCTTAACCTCGACAGTTTTACGTGGTGGGCGGGGGGGTGGGGGTGCAGGTGGGGAGGTGGGGGGTGGGGGGAAGGGAGAGAGTTCCCAGATTCCCACTCCCCTCAGCGTGAAGAAACTCTTCCTGACATCACCCCCAAGCGGCCTGGCTCTCGCTTTAAGGCTCTACCCCCTTGTTCTGGTCACCCCCATCCAGAGGAAATAGTCCCCCTCTATCATTGACCCTCTCGAATCCTTTAAACCCCTCGATTGGATCACTCACCCCTTAACCTTCCACACTGGCGGGAATGCCGGCCTAGTTCGTGTGGCCTCTCCTTGTGATTTAACCCCTTTGAATCCCCAGGAGAACTCGTTTAAATCCACCCCCCACCCCCACCCCCCCTTAAACCTTCTCTGCTCTAAGGAGAACAACCCCAGCTTCTCCGCATTAACTGAGGTCCCTCCCTCCCTGGTCCCATTCTAGGGAATCGAGGAGATGGTGCCAGGGCAAGATATTGTTTTTAAATTCTTTCTCGGGGATGTGGGTGTCGCTGGCGAGGCCCAGCACTTGTTACCCATCCCTAAATGCACCCTTGAGCTGAATGCCTCACTCGGCCCATTTCAGAGTCCATCGCTGTGGGGTCCGGAGTCAAGTGTAGGCCCAGACCAGGTAAGGACAGCAGATTTCCTTCCCTAAAGGGGGCATTAGTGAACCAGATGGGTTTTTTTTTACAACAATCGATGATGGTCACCACGGTCACCATGACTGAGACAAGCTTTATAATTCCAGATTTATTAATTGAGTTTGAATTTCACCAGCTGCCGTGGTGGGATGTGAACCCGTGTCTCTCCGAGCATCAGCCTGGGCCTCGGGATTATTAGTCCAGCGACATTACCACTAAGGCGACCATCTCCCCAGTGTGATCATGAGGGGGGAAACACCACAGACAGAGTGGGCAATTCCCAGTGCCAACCTCCAGTTTTACCCATTTTCCCTTGACCCTCTCACAAGGCTCGAGGCCTAGTCTTGTACCCACCTTCTTGTTGTTGGTTTTGATGTCGTGAGGGTCCAGTGAGGAGTAATCTCTGAGGGGGGTGGAGTGGGGTCGGTGGTGGGGGGTGGGGGGGGTGGGTGGGTGGGTGGGTAGGTTTGCGGTGGAGAGAAAAGAGAAAGAGGGAGCAATAAGCAAACAAGAATGAGAGAATAGAACCCCCAGCCCAGTTCCCGGTTGGAACTCTGCTCACCCAAAATGTCCTCAAGCCGTGAATGACTACATTGGGAAAACCGTCATGACCATCTGAAGGGTTGTGGAAACGGGCTGGGACCGAGTGGAAGTGGAAAAATTGCAAATTACCCCCTGGAGACGCTGGTCGCCATAACTCGAGTGGGCCTTGGCGGAATGCAGCCAGGGTGGATGCTCCTCGTGGCCGAGCAGGCCCGGGAAGGCCCCATACTGCACTCCCCGTGGCTAAGCAGGCCCGGGAAGGCCCCATACCCCACCCTGTGGCCGAGCAGGCCCTGGGAGGCCCCATTCCCCACCCTGTGGCTGGGCAGGCCCAGGGAGGACCCATCCCCTACCCCACATGGCTGAGCAGGCCCGGGAAGGCCCTATCCCCCACCCCGTGGCTCAGCAGGCCCGGGAAGGCCCCATAACCCATCCTGTGGCTGAGCAGGCCCAAGGAGGCCACATCCCCCAGCCCCCATGGCTGAGCAGGCCCGGGAAGGCCCCATCCCCCACCCCACCAAAGCTGAGTAGGCCCGGGGAGGCCCCATCCCCCACAACCGAGTAGGCTCGGGGAGGCCCCATCCCCCACAACTGAGTAGGCCTGGGGAGGCCCCATCCCCCACAACCGAGTAGGCCCGGGGAGGCCCCATCCCCCACAACCGAGCAGGCCCGGGGAGGCCCCATCCCCCACAACCGAGTAGGCCCGGGGAGGGCCCATCCCCCACAACCGAGTAGGCCCGGGGAGGCCCCATCCCCCACAACCGAGTAGGCCCGGGGAAGCTGCCCCCTCCCCCACAACCGAGCAGGCCCGGGGAAGCTGCCCCCTCCCCCACAACCGAGCAGGCCCGGGGAAGCTGCCCCCTCCCCCACAACCGAGCAAGCCCGGGGAAGCTGCCCCCTCCCCCACAACCGAGTAGGCCCGGGGAGGCCCCATCCCCCACAACCGAGCAGGCCCGGGGAGGCGCCATCCCCCACAACCGAGCAGGCCCGGGGAAGCTGCCCCCTCCCCCACAACCGAGCAGGCCCGGGGAGGCCCCATCCCCCACAACCGAGCAGGCCCGGGGAGGCCCCATCCCCCACAACCGAGCAGGCCCGGGGAGGCCCCATCCCCCACAACCGAGTAGGCCCGGGGAGGCCCCATCCCCCACAACCGAGCAGGCCCGGGGAAGCTGCCCCCTCCCCCACAACCGAGCAGGCCCGGGGAAGCTGCCCCCTCCCCCACAACCGAGCAGGCCCGGGGAAGCTGCCCCCTCCCCCACAGCCGAGTAGGCCCGGGGAGGCCCCATCCCCCACAACCGAGCAGGCCCGGGGAAGCTGCCCCCTCCCCCACAGCCGAGTAGGCCCGGGGAGGCCCCATCCCCCACAACCGAGCAGGCCCGAGGAGGCCCCATCCCCCACAACCGAGCAGGCCCGGGGAGGCCCCATCCCCCACAACCGAGCAGGCCCGGGGAGGCCCCATCCCCCACAACCGAGCAGGCCCGGGGAGGCCCCATCCCCCACAACCGAGTAGGCCTGGGGAGGCCCCATCCCCCACAACCGAGTAGGCCCGGGGAGGCCCCATCCCCCACAACCGAGTAGGCCTGGGGAGGCCCCATCCCCCACAACCGAGTAGGCCCGGGGAGGCCCCATCCCCCACAACCGAGTAGGCCCGGGGAAGCTGCCCCCTCCCCCACAACCGAGCAGGCCCGGGGAAGCTGCCCCCTCCCCCACAGCCGAGTAGGCCCGGGGAGGCCCCATCCCCCACAACCGAGCAGGCCCGGGGAGGCCCCATCCCCCACAACCGAGCAGGCCCGGGGAGGCCCCATCCCCCACAACCGAGCAGGCCCGGGGAGGCCCCATCCCCCACAACCGAGCAGGCCCGGGGAGGCCCCATCCCCCACAACCGAGTAGGCCTGGGGAGGCCCCATCCCCCACAACCGAGTAGGCCCGGGGAGGCCCCATCCCCCACAACCGAGTAGGCCCGGGGAGGCCCCATCCCCCACAACCGAGTAGGCCCGGGGAGGCCCCATCCCCCACAACCGAGTAGGCCTGGGGAGGCCCCATCCCCCACAACCGAGTAGGCCCGGGGAGGCCCCATCCCCCACAACCGAGTAGGCCCGGGGAGGCCCCATCCCCCACAACCGAGCAGGCCCGGGGAAGCTGCCCCCTCCCCCACAGCCGAGTAGGCCCGGGGAGGCCCCATCCCCCACAACCGAGCAGGCCCGGGGAAGCTGCCCCCTCCCCCACAACCGAGCAGGCCCGGGGAAGCTGCCCCCTCCCCCACAACCGAGCAGGCCCGGGGAAGCTGCCCCCTCCCCCACAGCCGAGTAGGCCCGGGGAGGCCCCATCCCCCACAACCGAGCAGGCCCGGGGAGGCCCCATCCCCCACAACCGAGCAGGCCTGGGGAGGCCCCATCCCCCACAACCGAGTAGGCCCGGGGAGGCCCCATCCCCCACAACCGAGTAGGCCCGGGGAGGCCCCATCCCCCACAACCGAGTAGGCCCGGGGAGGCCCCATCCCCCACAACCGAGCAGGCCCGGGGAAGCTGCCCCCTCCCCCACAGCCGAGTAGGCCCGGGGAGGCCCCATCCCCCACAACCGAGCAGGCCCGGGGAAGCTGCCCCCTCCCCCACAGCCGAGTAGGCCCGGGGAGGCCCCATCCCCCACAACCGAGCAGGCCCGGGGAGGCCCCATCCCCCACAACCGAGCAGGCCCGGGGAGGCCCCATCCCCCACAACCGAGCAGGCCCGGGGAGGCCCCATCCCCCACAACCGAGCAGGCCCGGGGAGGCCCCATCCCCCACAACCGAGCAGGCCCGGGGAAGCTGCCCCCTCCCCCACAACCGAGCAGGCCCGGGGAGGCCCCATCCCCCACAACCGAGCAGGCCCGGGGAGGCCCCATCCCCCACAACCGAGCAGGCCCGGGGAGGCCCCATCCCCCACAACCGAGCAGGCCCGGGGAGGCCCCATCCCCCACAACCGAGTAGGCCTGGGGAGGCCCCATCCCCCACAACCGAGTAGGCCCGGGGAGGCCCCATCCCCCACAACCGAGTAGGCCCGGGGAGGCCCCATCCCCCACAACCGAGTAGGCCCGGGGAAGCTGCCCCCTCCCCCACAACCGAGCAGGCCCGGGGAAGCTGCCCCCTCCCCCACAACCGAGCAGGCCCGGGGAAGCTGCCCCCTCCCCCACAACCGAGCAGGCCCGGGGAAGCTGCCCCCTCCCCCACAGCCGAGTAGGCCCGGGGAGGCCCCATCCCCCACAACCGAGCAGGCCCGGGGAAGCTGCCCCCTCCCCCACAGCCGAGTAGGCCCGGGGAGGCCCCATCCCCCACAACCGAGCAGGCCCGGGGAAGCTGCCCCCTCCCCCACAGCCGAGTAGGCCCGGGGAGGCCCCATCCCCCACAACCGAGCAGGCCCGGGGAGGCCCCATCCCCCACAACCGAGCAGGCCCGGGGAGGCCCCATCCCCCACAACCGAGCAGGCCCGGGGAGGCCCCATCCCCCACAACCGAGCAGGCCCGGGGAGGCCCCATCCCCCACAACCGAGTAGGCCCGGGGAGGCCCCATCCCCCACAACCGAGTAGGCCCGGGGAGGCCCCATCCCCCACAACCGAGTAGGCCCGGGGAGGCCCCATCCCCCACAACCGAGTAGGCCCGGGGAAGCTGCCCCCTCCCCCACAACCGAGCAGGCCCGGGGAAGCTGCCCCCTCCCCCACAACCGAGCAGGCCCGGGGAGGCCCCATCCCCCACAACCGAGTAGGCCCGGGGAGGCCACCCTCTCATTTCCCCCCCCCCGCCCCCGTGGAGCTGGGCCGGTGTCAAACCCTGATCGATAACAGCCCTCAGAAGGCCCCATGGGGCAGGTTACGGCCCTGGAGGCGCTAGATAAAGGCAGGCTGGCGCGGTACATACATGAGCTCGGGGTGGAAGTGGTGCAGGATGGCGCAGAAGGCCAGGCCGTTCCTCCAGGAGGTGGTGAAGTTGCTGATCTTGAGCCGGCGGTAGTCCTGGGTCACCTCCCTGCACCAGTCCAGCAGGCAGCGGCTGGTGTTGGCCAGAGCCAGGCCCTGGAGGGGGCTCTGCTGTGTTGAGAGACGGACACAAAGCGGGGAAGGGCACCGTCAGTAAAGCGCGCCCTCTCGAGCTCCGTCAAGCTGCCCGCCCGCCACGCAAGGCCAACCCCCCCACCCCCCCCCCCCCCTCAAAACCAAACGGAAGGACACCTAAGGATTAGGAGCGAGGGTGGGGGGGGGGCTGGGTGGCGTAGGCCATTCGGCCCCTCCAGCCTGCGCTCACGCCAGATCCGGCTCTGACCTTGGCGCCACTTTCCCATCTGCACCCCCTCCACCGTAACCCTTGACCCCACACCCCACCCCCCCCCCCCCCCCCCCCCGCAACATGTCCTGGACTCCCCCCTCCCCCACCCCCACCCCTCAGCGACCAGAGGAAACAGTTTCTCTCTATCGTCCACCCCTCTCCAATCCTTCGATGATCTTACACTCCTCGATTAGGTCACCCCTCCCTCTGCGGCCCTCGAGGGGGGGCTACAAGCCGAGGGGGAGAAAGCTGCTAGGCGGGAGGCTGGGCCCAGTCTCGGAGCGGTGAGGCCACCTCCCACTGCTGCTCAACCAGCCCAAGTTCCCTCCCTTTCCTACTCCCCGTTCCAGCCCGGAATGTGGCCCTCGCTGGCAAGGCTAGCCTTTGTCGCCCGTCCCTAACTGCCCCCAAGAGCGTCGCTCCGAGCTGCCTTCTTCAACAGCTCTGAGCAACCCAAATGCCCATTTGTGGTTATAAAGAGTTGACCACATCGTTGTGGGGTCTGGAGTCACGTGCAGGCCCAGACCAGGTAAGGACGGCAGATTTCCTACCCCGAAGGGGGCATTAGTGAACCACATGGGGTTTTAAACAACAACCTGGCAATTAATGAATTGAATATAAATTCCACCAGCACTGTCGGGGGTTGAGTACTGAGGGAGCGCTGCACTGTCAGAGGGTCAGTACTGAGGGAGTGCTGCACTGTCAGAGGGTCAGTACTGAGGGAGTGCTGCACAGTCAGAGCGTCAGTACTGAGGGAGTGCTGCACTGTCAGAGGGTCAGTACTGAGGGAGTGCTGCACTGTCGGAGGGTCAGTACTGAGGGAGTGCTGCACAGTCAGAGCGTCAGTACTGAGGGAGTGCTGCACTGTCAGAGGGTCAGTACTGAGGGAGTGCTGCACTGTCGGAGGGTCAGCACTGAGGGAGTGCCGCACTGTCGGAGGGTCAGTACTGAGGGAGTGCTGCACTGTCAGAGGGTCAGTACTGAGGGAGTGCTGCACTGTCGGAGGATCAGTACTGAGGGAGTGCTGCACTGTCAAAGGGTCAGTACTGAGGGAGTGTTGCACTGTCAGAGGGTCAGTACTGAGGGAGTGCTGCACTGTCGGAGTGTCAGTACTGAGGGAGAGCTGCACTGTCGGAGGGTCAGTACTGAGTGAGTGCTGCACTGTCAAAGGGTCAGTACTGAGGGAGTGCTGCACTGTCGGAGGGTCAGTACTGAGGGAGAGCTACACTGTCGGAGGGTCAGCACTGAGGGAGTGCCGCACTGTCGGAGGGTCAGTACTGAGGGAGTGCTGCACTGTCAGAGGGTCAGTGCTGAGGGAGTGCTGCACTGTCGGAGGGTCAGTACTGAGGGAGTGCTGCACTGTCAAAGGGTCAGTACTGAGGGAGTGTTGCACTGTCAGAGGGTCAGTACTGAGGGAGTGCTGCACTGTCGGAGTGTCAGTACTGAGGGAGAGCTGCACTGTCGGAGGGTCAGTACTGAGTGAGTGCTGCACTGTCAAAGGGTCAGTACTGAGGGAGTGCTGCACTGTCGGAGGGTCAGTACTGAGGGAGAGCTGCACTGTCAGAGGGTCAGTAATGAGAGAGCGCTGCACTGTCGGAGGGTCAGTACTGAGGGAGTGCTGCACTGTTGGATGGTCAGTACTGACGGAGTGCTGCACTGTCGGAGGGTCAGTACTGAGGGAGTGCTGCACTGTCGGAGTGTCAGTACTGAGGGAGAGCTGCACTGTCGGAGGGTCAGGAATGAGGGAGTGCTGGACTGTCGGAGGGTCAGTACTGAGGGAGCGCTGCACGGTCGGAGGGTCAGTGCTGAGGGAGCGCTGCACTGTCGGATGGACAGTACTGAGGGAGTGCTGCACTGTCAGAGTGTCAGTACTGAGGAAGTGCTGCACTGTCAGAGGGTCAGTACTGAGGGAGTGCTGCACTGTCGGAGGGTCAGTACTGAGGGAGTGCTGCACTGTCGGAGGGTCAGTAATGAGAGAGCGCTGCACTGTCGGAGGGTCAGTGCTGAGGGAGTGCCGCACTGTCGGAGGGTCGGTGCTGAGGGAGCGTTGCACAGTCAGAGCGTCAGTACTGAGGGAGTGCTGCACTGTCAGAGGGTCAGTAATGAGAGAGCGCTGCACTGTCGGAGGGTCAGTACTGAGGGAGTGCTGCACTGTTGGAGATGCTGTCTTACAGATGACACATTAACCCAAGATCCAATCTGCCCTCCCACTCCCGTGGGCACTATTGAGAGAAGAGCAGCGGTGGTGTGGGTGGGGGGTGGGGTGGTGTGGGGAATCTCCCCGGTGTCCTGAGGCCAGTATTTATCCCGCATCCACATTGACTGATCCGGGCCATTATCACGGGCTGCTCTCTGTGGGATCTTGCTGTGCGCAATTGGGCTGCTGCGTCTCCTAGATCACGGCGGTGGCCACACCGAGAAGGGGGAAGCGCTTTGGGGAACGTCCAGACCTCGGGAAAGGCGCTACGTCAATGCGGCCATCCGCTTCAGGAAGCTGCCGCTCCCGGCCGCATTCCCGGGATCTCTTGTCAATTGGGCTGAAGGACGGGCGGGACTTCTCCTCCTGGGCGAGGGTGGCGGTGGGGGGGTGCTGGGCGTGGGGGCGGGGGGGGAGCGGTGTCCCCACCTCCCTCCCACCTTGGGCGGCCTGAGATCGGAGAGGAAGGAAGGGTTGTGGGGGGGGGGGGGTTGGCGGTGGGCGCAGTTGGTGGGGGTGTGTGGGTGGGGGTGGGGGCAGGCGTGGGGGAACACTTACTAACGGGGCTTCTCCGGCCTCCGGCTCGTGGCCCGATCCCACCGTCCTCGTCTCGGTCGCTGGGGGGCTCGAGACGCCCGGGCCCAGGGCCAGGGGAGGGGGCGGCGCTTTCCGCTTGGCCCGGACCTCGGCCTCCTTCTGGCCGGCCGGCCCTTGCGCCTCCGGCGTCTGCCCCCGGGGCGGCAGCGGCGCTGCTGCCGGGCGCCTGTCGGCCTGCGTCGCCGAGGAGTCCCGGGCAGACCCCCCGCCGCCGGCTGCGGCCCCCTGGGGGCTCCCTGTGTCGGCCGCTGGGGTCGGCGCTGCCGCCTTGGGGTTGAGGCTCGAGCTCCGGGTGCCAGGCGGCGACGTCGACGGCTTGGGGAGGTCCGCTGGAGGTCCCGCTGTGCCCGCTGGCGTGGCGCCGGGCAATGCCGGGGGGTCAGTCGGCGCGGTCAAACTGTGCTGCCTTTTCTTCAGCCTCGGAGCCGGCAGCGGCTTCTCTCCGGTCACCCCGTCAGGCTTCACGGAGCTGCAGGTAAGAGGAGAGCGTAGGATGAGCGGCGACCATCGTACAATGGGTGTGCCCCACACCCGCTGACCCCGAGCCCCACACCCGCTGACCCCGAGCCCCACACCCGCTGACCCCCAGCCCCACACCCGCTGACCCCGAGCCCCACACCCGCTGACCCCCAGCCCCACACCCGCTGACCCCGAGCCCCACACCCTCTGACCCCGAGCCCCACACCCGCTGACCCCGAGCCCCACACCCGCTGACCCCGAGCCCCACACCCGCTGACCCCGAGCCCCACACCCGCTGACCCCGAGCCCCACACCCGCTGACCCCCAGCCCCACACCCGCTGACCCCGAGCCCCACACCCGCTGACCCCCAGCCCCACACCCGCTGACCCCGAGCCCCACACCCTCTGACCCCGAGCCCCACATCCTCTGACCCCCAGCCCCACACCCGCTGACCCCCAGCCCCACACCCGCTGACCCCCAGCCCCACACCCGCTGACCCCGAGCCCCACGCCCGCTGACCCCGAGCCCCACGCCCGCTGACCCCGAGCCCCACGCCCGCTGACCCCGAGCCCCACGCCCGCTGACCCCGAGCCCCACGCCCGCTGACCCCGAGCCCCACGCCCGCTGACCCCGAGCCCCACGCCCACTGACCGAGAGCCCCACACCCACTGACCCCGAGCCCCACACGCACTGACTAGAGTCTTAATAGACGGGGAGAGTCCAGGGTTACCCTCACCCCTTGTGTGCAGTTACCCCACAATCATTACTTTTTCCTAAACTCCTGGTGTCTGCAATGGGAGATGAATTTCCAGAACATGTGAAGGACAGGTGGGGGTGGTGGGGTTGGGGGAGGGGGTGAAATATCACCCGGGGTTTGGGTTTGCTGTTTCGCCGGGCGAGACAGCTTCACGCAGGAGTCCAGGTGCTAAACCCAAGCTGCGAGAGTTGGCACTTCATTGTGGTTTGACATGCCTGATTGGGCTGCTTATGCCAATTCAGAGGGCAACTAAGGGTCAATCGTGCTGGACTGGAGTCTACTACAGGCAAAGACCGGGGAAGTGGGAGGGGGGCAGGGGGGTAGGTATCGTCCCTGGAGGGTGTCAGGAAATGAGCTGGACTATTGTGTCCAGCTGTGGGACCCCCCGCACTTTCGGAAGAATGCGGAGGTGTTAGAGATTCACCGGGAACGGTTCCAGGGAACGAGGGACTTCAGCGATTTAGATAGATCGGTGAAATTGGGATTGTTTTCCTCAGAGAGGAGAAGGTGGAGCGGAGATTTGACGGGGTGAGGCGGGGGGCGGGGGGGGGTTCAAAACCAAGTAGGGGTCTGGGCAGAGTCGATAGGTAGCAACTACCGCCCCTGGTGGAAGGGTCGGGAACGAGAGGGGCACGGATTCAAGCTGATTGGCCAAAAGAACCAAAAGGTGACGCGAGGAGGAACCTTTCCACCCTGCGAGCGGTTAGGAGCTGGGACCCGCTGCCTGGGAACGTGGAGGATCAGTCGAGGCTTTCGAAGGGGAATCGGATAATTACCTGAAGAGAAAAATATTTTGCAGGGTGGAGGGGAATAGGACCGGGGGGGGGTTGGTGGGAAGCTGGTGGGGTGGCGGGGGGCGGTGAGGGGAGCTGAGTTGCTCTTGCCGAGAGCCGGTATGGACACGATGGGTTGAATGGCCTCCCCCTGTGCTGTCGCCATTTTATGGTTCTGCGCTGGAACGACAAGTCCAGTCACGCAAACGGTCTGAAATCGCAAGTGCCGTGCTGGTGGGGGCCAGCAGTGCCGGGAGAAGAATTGGGAGTGGGAGGGTCAGGGCAAGTTTGACGCCGATCAGGTAGGTTCGGTTCCTTGGCCGCTTCACCGAAAGCCTCTCGCTTACCCATCATCCTTTGTCCCCGTTGTAGGTTGCTCGGCAACAGCAGCGGGGCCCAGCTCCTCAGGCTTGCAGATCAGGCCTGAGGCCACGGGCTCCTCTTCTTCGAAGGGGTTGCTTGGCTCGGCAGGGTTGGCGAGCGCCTGCTGGCCATCCTGGCCTGGCCTCCCACCGTCCAAGGGCGGCTTGGCCTCCGGGCCTTGACCTCCGGACGGGCCAGCCGACCTTTCCCCGACAACGTTGGGGGGATGGTGCACACCGCTCCCACTCTTGCCGCTGCGACCCTCCTCTGGCGTCACGGGTGGGTACCGGTCTTCATTGAAAGGGTTCCCGTGCCTGACTTGTGGCTTCCGGACGGGGCTGAAGGGGCCTGAACTGGCCGGGGTGACCACTGACCCGCGACCTCGCCTGGCATCCATCTTCCATCGACCTAGGCAACATACCACATGGGAATCATTCCTGCGACTACAGAAATGCCTATCTTACAACTCTGGCTGTTGAATCTCCTACAATCTGTACAAGGCTCTGGTTAGGCCACAACTAGAGTATTGGGTCCAGTTCTGGGAAGGATGTGAGGGTCCAAGAGAGGGTTGCGGAGGAGATTGACCAGAACGGTCCCAGGGACAAGGGGATTTTAGCGACAGGGGTTAGGGAGTTGAAGAAGCTGTGGTTGTTCTCCCCCAAAGAGATTGAGTGGGGGGATTGACTGGATTGGTGTACAGAGAGCCAGCATGGAATCGATGGGCTGAATAGCCTCCTCCTGTGCCCTACCGTGACTTCTGCGTTTCTTTTTTGCTTGCAGGCCTGGCGGCGCTCGGGTTGGATTCTGACTGGATTTCTCCAAGGGGAGGGCAAAGCGCTCCCCTTTGCCCCCCCCCCCAACCAACCACGCTATTCCAAACGGGAAACCGGTTAGAGCCTGCCACTGACTTAGGGGATTCCGGAAACATCCGGCGCCTTCCTCTGACCCTATCTCGCGCTTACCCACTCCCTCCCCCTGGCTGGATAACCACCTCCTCGAAGGCAGGTTCGAGCTCACTCTCAGACTCCCAGCTGCGCTGCAGTGAACCCCTCATGTGAACATCCGCACGAGTTAGGGGCAGGAGCAAGGCCACTCGGCCCCTCGAGCCTGCTCCGCCATCCAATAAGGTCGTGGCTGATCCGATTGTAACCCTCGACCCCCACATTCCCGCTGACCCCCCGCCCCCCTCAACCCAATAGCCCTGGACTCCCTTGTCAATCAACAATCTACCTACCGCAGCCTTAAAAATATTGAGTGACCCAGCCTCCAGCTCTCTCTGGGGGAGAGAGATCCACAAACTCACAACCCTCAGAGAAAGACAATTCCTCCTCATCTCCGTCTTAAAGGGGAGCCCCTTATTTTTAAACTGCGTCCCCGAGTTCTAGTCTCTCCCACGAGGAGGGGGAACACTCTCTCAGCACCTGCCCTGTCGAGTCCCCTCAGGATCTTATAGGTTTCAGTAAGATTGCCTCTCATTCTTCTAAACTCCAGTGGACACAGGTCCAGCCTTTCCTCATTTTATAACCCCCCCCCTCATCCCAGGAATCAGTCAAGCCAACCTTCTCTGAACTGGCTGCCATGCAATTATGTCCTTTCTTAAGGAAGGAAGGAACTCGGAGCTTGAGTAACAGCTGATGCTCCCTCCACAAATTCCCACGTAGAACAGACTATCTCTGGCCTTTCATCGTATCCACTGCCATCCACTGACCTCTATAACACAGAGCATGAGCGCTAAAACACCAGTCCCCACCTTAAAGTCTAAGACGCTGCCATCTCAGACTCTGATACGCAAATGATTAAAAAAACAGTTAACTGAAAACACGAGAAGCGGCGCCTGCAAATCTGAATCTACTGCTTCCCCTCGGACTCACTGAGCGCGAGAGGCCAGAATTGGAGACGTGTGGAGATCTTTGCAGTGTTTCAGGGCTGGAGGGGGAGGGGGTGCTTACAACGATGGCGAGAAGCGACACATTATTGATGGCTACATAAAGGCAAGTTGTTGTTGTGTTTCAGTGCGTGCTGTTATAGGTGTCAGCTCTACCTCAGCACCGTCGCTCTTGTCCCCCTCCACCACTTTGGACTTGCCAGGTTACTGGTCTGGCTTCCTATGTTGGACAAGGAGAAACTTCCTCAAGTTAAATATTGGGAAGACTTAAGCTATCCTGGTTGTTCTCCACCGCAAACCCCAATCCTTTACCACTGACTCCACCTCCCTCTCCCCGGCCACTGTCTGAGGCTGAGCCAGATCATCCTTAACCTTTCCACCCTATTTGACTCCGAGCTGAGCTGCTGATCCCATGGCCGCTCCATCACCATACAATTGGCCGTCTCCACCCTGGCCCAGCTCTTCGGCTGCTGAAACCCTCACTCGTGCCTTGGTTACCTCTGGACTTTTGACTATTCCAAAGCCCTCCTGACTGACCTCTCACCTTGCAACCTCTGTAAGCCGCAGCCCACCCAAAACCCTTGCTGCCTCGTGCCCTTTGACACACCAAAGTCACGCCCCTCTGTGCTCGCTGACCCGCGTTGGCTCAGGGCCTGGCAACTCCTCCAACGGTACAATTCTCATCCTTATTTTTCAAATCCTTCCTTGGCCTTGCCTCTCCCTTCCTCCATAACCACCGCAAGCCCCATAACCCTCCGAGGCCTCTACACCCTTCCGATTCCGGCCTCTCGAGCCGATTCCCATCGCTCCGCCTTTGGCGGCCGGGCCTTCAGCTGCCTGGGTGGGGCCCTGAGCTCTGGAATTCCCTCCTTAAACCTCTCCGACTCTCCCTCTCCTCCTTTAAGACGCTCCTTAACACCGACCCCTTTGACCAAGCTTTTAGTCACATGTCCCTAAACATCTCCTCATGTGGCCTCGGGGTTAGGTACTGTTCGGACAATGCTCCCGTGGGATCCCTTGCTGTGTTAAATGTAATGTGTCATTGCGAGTAGCTGTTGTGTTGCAGTGTGAGCTGTTGGAGTGTAAGGTCTTATTTTGTGGGGGAGGGAGGTGTGTGTGGGGGGGGGTGGGGGCTGTGTTTTGTTAAGTGTTACCAATAGACACCAAGTTGAACGCTGCAAGCCTCCATTAGAGCACCACCTACAGGTATGGCAGGTATTGCAAGCCGAGCGGTGCTTGAGGAAGGGATCAAATTTTCCAGACGTCCCCTCTCACCAAGTATCACTGGCTCTGCTTCCGTGGGCTATCGGCTGATCTTTCACTAAAGTGTGACAAGAGATTGAAGGAACCCAGACAGAAATACAGCACGGGGTTAGATACAGAGTAAAGCTCCCTCCACACTGTCTCCATCAAACACTCCCAGGACAGGTACAGCATGGGGTTAGATACAGAGTAAATCTCCCTCTGCACTGTCCCCATCAAACACTCCCAGGACAGGTATAGCACGGGGTTAGATACAGAGTAAAGCTCCCTCTACACTGTCCCCATCAAACACACTGGGGCTTGTGACCCTCCCCAGTCATTGTAACTGGGAGACGCTTGTTTGCGGATGATGCCTCCCATGGTTACATAGCTGACAAGTCACCGAGCCGAAATCCCAGGCATTTTGGGGTCAGTCTTTGTGGCCTGAAGGGGGGTGGGGTGGGGGGAGGAGATGCAGACCGATGTTGTGGGAAGGGCACATCCGAAATCTGGGAAAAGGCACCCCGGAATGCCGCGTTGTGGAAAACTCACCCGCTGCATCTTGACTCGTTCCATCTGCTCCGTAATCCTCCTCCTCTTCCTGCAGCACATCGAGGGGCTCACTGACATCTGGAACACAACGGCCACAGAGTTACCGACAGGGGGAGAAATCAGCCGATATGCCAGCAACCCCCCCCACTATCCCCAATTCACCATCCCGCCTTTCCTACACTCGACACGGTTCATTGTCTCCGCGAAATGTCGGAGCGATGGAGGCAGGCAAGGGCTGCGCTCCCTGTCTCCCGGTCACTGGCTGACAGGTTTTCCCAGAGGTCCTTGCACTTTGACAGGGGCTTTTCAGCACCGCAGTGCATACTGGGATAACCCGGCCTCCATCGATGCCTCTCATTCTTTCTTTCTCTCCCTCGCAAAGCTTGCAAATCCCAAACCCGTGAGGGAGACAGAGAGAGAGAGAGAGAGTGAGGGGGAGAGAGAGGGGGAGAGAGAGAGAGAGAGAGAGAGGGAGAGAGAGTGAGAGGGAGAGAGAGAGAGATGGAGAGAGAGAGAGAGAGGGAGAGAGAGGGAGGGAAAGAGAGAGAGTGGGAGAGAGAGTGAGAGGGAGAGAGAGAGACGGAGAGAGAGAGACGGAGAGAGAGAGACGGAGAGAGAGAGAGAGGGAGAGAGAGAGAGAGAGGGAGAGGGAGAGTGAGAGGGAGAGAGAGAGCGACGGAGAGAGAGGGAGAGGGAGAGAGAGAGAGGGAGTGAGAGAGAGAGAGAGAGAGAGGAAGAGAGAGAGAGAGACAGAGAGAGGAGAGAGAGAGATAGGGAGAGGGAGGGAGAGAGAGAGCTGGAGAGGGAGAGGGAGGGAGAGGGAGAGAGAGAGAGACGGAGAGAGAGAGAGGGAGAGAGAGTGAGAGGAAGAGAGAGAGCGACGGAGAGAGGGAGGGAGAGAGAGAGAGAGGGAGAGAGAGAGAGACAGAGAGAGACAGAGAGAGAGGGAGGGAGAGAGAGAGAGCGGGAGAGAGGGAGAGAGAGACAGGGAGAGAGAGAGAGAAAGAGAAATAATTTGGTAAAAGAGTTGGGAATCTGCGAGGGGGAAACACAAATCAGGGTAAGAAAGTAAATGCGAGTGACAGAGTTTGAGAGGGAACACGATCAATGTCCCTGATTGTCCTTGTTCCAGATCAGTCGAAGGTTAGATTCAGAAAGACATTTTGTGTACAATAAGGTTCTGACATCCAACAAATCTCACGTGGGGCCTCATCTTTCTATTGTCAAAAGCCAGTTAATTACTCACCCTCGAGTATTCTACCCCGGCACCCTTCCCCCCCCCCCCCCCCACAACTGAGATGACCCCACATGTATCTCACCCCCACCTCACCTATGCACTGCCGCACCCCCCTCCCCAAAACACTGCCAACCTGCCTGCCAGGGCAGCTCGACCAATTGGAAACCATGTCAGCAGCACACGTGCAATGAGCATGCACGGCCCCAGCATGCAGCTTTCACATACCCCACCCACCCCCCACACCCCCACTCTCCCCACCACCCCCATACCCCACCATCCCACACCTCCCCACCTCATTCAGTCATTCACTTGCAACACCCCAGGGCGTTCCACATTAGCGGAGCAAAGGAAAAGCATGGAGCATGGTTACAGCCCTCGGGCAACGGAGTCGGCCTTTAACACTTAACAACTGGGATGGGGGTGTGGGTGGGTGGGGGGTGGGATTGTCCGGCCTGTGATTGCTTCGGTATCCTCCCCAGTGCTTAGCTCAGAGAGCCTGCCTTCTCCCGACGGTCAACTAACAACCAATTTCGGCTGGGGAACGTCAGGTCATTGGGTCACGTGCGGGGTTGTGATGCTGCCCAAGTTGAATAGCTGGCCCAAAACGCTCGCCGCCTACATCCACGTGAAAGTCTGAGTGAGGCACCAGGGTGTTCACCAGGCCCGTTTAGAATCGCACCTCAGCGTGTCAGCGCCTTGAAGAAAATAGCAGCAGAAGCCAGGGGAAAGGCCATTATCCAGAGAATAAGATGATAGGGTTTGTTCAGATAGGGGCAGAACTCCAGAGAATAAGGTAGCGTGGCTGGTTTATAGAGGGGCAGTAATCAGTGCATTACGATAATGGGATCGTCAGATAGGGCAGTGGTCAGCGAATTAGGGTAATGGGGACAGTTTAGACAGGACAGTAATCCCAGTATTACAGTTATGGGGGTAGGTTAGGTGGGGGCGGTAATCCCTGTATTACAGTTATGGGGTAGGTTAGGTGGGGGCGGTAATCCCTGTATTACAGTTATGGGGGATAGGTTAGGTGGGGGCGGTAATCCCTGTATTACGGTTATGGGGGTAGGTTAGGTGGGGGCGGTAATCCCTGTATTACGGTTATCGGGGTGGTAGGTTAGGTAGGGGCTGTAATCCCTGTATTACGGTTATGGGGGATAGGTTAGGTGGGGGCAGTAATCCCTGTATTATGGTTATGGGGGGTAGGTTAGGTAGGGGCTGTAATCCCTGTATTACGGTTATGGGGGTGGTAGGTTAGGTGGGGGCGGTAATCCCTGTATTACGGTTATGGGGGAGGTAGGTTAGGTGGGGGCAGTAATCCATGTATTACGGTTCCGGGGGATAGATTAGGTGGGGGCAGTAATCCCTGTTTTACGGTTATGGGGGTAGGTTAGGTGGGGGCAGTAATCTCTGTATTACGGTTATGTGTGTAAATTAGGTGGGGGCAACAATCCCTGTATTACGGTTATGGGGGGGCAGTAATCGCTGTATTACGGTTATGCGGGTAGGTTAGGTGGGGGCAGTAATCCCTGTATTACGGTTACGGGGGTAGGTTAGGTGGGGGCAGTAATCCTTGCATTACGGTTATTGGGGTAGGCTAGATGGGGACAGTAATCCC
This sequence comes from Carcharodon carcharias, assembly GCF_017639515.1. Taxonomy (NCBI): domain Eukaryota; kingdom Metazoa; phylum Chordata; class Chondrichthyes; order Lamniformes; family Lamnidae; genus Carcharodon; species Carcharodon carcharias. The sequence goes on from NW_024470758.1 coordinate 56,057, forward strand.
TGTATTACGGTTATTGGGGTAGGTTAGATGGGGACAGTAATCTCTGTATTACGGTTATGGGGATAGGTTAGGTGGGGGCAGTAATCCTTGTATTACGGTTATGGGGGTAGGTTAGGTGGGGACAGTAATCCCTGTATTATGCTTATGGGGATAGGTTAGATGGGGACAGTAATCCCTGTATTACGGTTATGGGGTTGGTTAGGTGGGGGCGGTAATCCCTCTATTACGGTTATGGGGGTAGGTTAGGTGTGGACAGTAATCCCTGTATTACGGTTATGGGGGTAGGTTAGGTGGGGGCAGTAATCCCTGCATTACGGTTATTGGGGTAGGTTAGGTGGGGGCAATAATCCCTGTATTACGGTTATGGGGTAGGTTAGGTGGGGGCAGTAATCCCTGTATTACGGTTATGGGGTTGGTTAGGTGGGGGCAATAATCCCTCTATTATGGTTATGGGGGTAGGTTAGATGGGGACAGTAATCTCTGTATTACGGTTATGGAGGTAGGTTAGATGGGGGCGGTAATCCCTCTATTACGGTTATGGGGATATGTTAGGTGGGGACAGTAATCCCTGTATTACGGTTATGGGGTTAGGTTAGGTGGGGGCAGTAATCCCTGCATTACGGTTATTGGGGTAGGTTGGATGGGGACAGTAATCCCTGTATTACGGTTATGGGGTAGGTTAGGTGAGGGCAGTAATTCCTGTATTACGGTTATGGGGTTGGTTAGGTGGGGGCGGTAATCCCTCTATTATGGTTATGGGGGTGGTTAGAATGGGGACAGTAATCCCTGTATTACGGTTATGGGGTAGGTTAGGTGGGGGCGGTAATCCCTGTATTACGGTTATGGGGGTAGGTTAGGTGGGGGCGGTAATCCCTCTATTATGGTTATGGGGGTGGTTAGATGGGGACAGTAATCTCTGTATTACGGTTATTGGGGTATGTTAGATGTGGACAGTAATCCCTGTATTACGGTTATGGGGGTCGGTTAGGTGGGGGCGGTAATCCCTCTATTACGGTTATGGGGGTAGGTTAGGTGGGGACGGTAATCCCTGTATTACGGTTATGGGGGTAGGTTAGGTGGGGACGGTAATCCCTGCATTACGGTTATGCGGTAGGTTAGGTGGGGTCAGTAATCCCTGTATTACGGTAGCAGGACAATAGTTAATCACCTGGGCCATGTCTTTGTACCAACAGTGCGAAAATGAGCAAAACACAGCATTCTCAAACACACGGAGCGGAACCCTTTCAGCAGCTGGATCCGGATCACTCTGAAAGCCTGGAGTGGGACAGCGGGTTGAGGGTTGGGTGGCTGGTGGGGGTGGGATGGGGAAGGTGGCGGTTAGTGGCACTCGATGCACAGCAAGCTTCACCGCAACAATGACCCACCTCTCAGCTGCTCCGTGTTAAAGAGAAACTTAAACCCTGCGACAGAACGAAAAAGGGAGTTCTCAGGAAAAGGTCAAGCGGCAGAGTGGAAAGTGCAGAAGGTCACAGATCGCTCAGACTTCCAGGAGGGAGTCACGATATCTACAGCATTCCCAAATTCCCAATTTTTAAGGCTTGTGTGTGAGCTCTTCACCGAGGTGAAGTGGCCAACATGGGTCATAATCGCTAACCTCCACCGCACTGAGGGATCAGGTTACTTATGGCTGGGTTAGCATAAGATCATTTGAAGCAGGAGCAGGAGTGAGGCCATTCAGCCCATTGAGACTTCTCCGCCATTCAATAAGATCATGACGGATCTGATTGTGGCCTTAACTCCACGTCCCTCCCGGTTCCCCCCATAACCCTCAACTCCCTTGTCGATCAAAAATCCGTCTAACCCAGCCCTCGCTGCTCTCTGGGTGACAGAGCCTCAAAGGCCAATGACCCTTTGAGAGAAGAAATTCCTCCTCATCTCAGTCGACCCCTGACCTTTAAAACTGTGCCCCCCCTAGTTCTAGATTCTCCCACAAAGAGGAAACATCCTCTCGGCATCCACCCTTGTCAAGCCCCCTCAGAGTCTTGCATGTTTCAGTGGGGGAAACTCCAGTGAGTATAGGCCCAACCTTGAAGACAAACCCTTCATCTCAGGAAGTAGTCTAGTGAACCTTCTCTGAACTCCTCCAAAACTGTTTACAGTACTCCAGGTGCCGTTTCGCCAACCATGTACAATTGTAGCACGACTTCCCTACTCATACCCCACTCCCCTTGAAATGAAGGGCCATATGGTATTCTAGATGAGGGTCTAACCAATAGCCTGCATAGTTACATGACTACAAGTGCCGGGCTCTGCCAATCCTGCCAAGCTGGCCGCCAACCCACACAAGGTGGCCGCCAACCCAAACAAGATGGACACCAATCCAAACAAGATGACCACCAATCCAAACTAGATGACCACCAATCCAAACTAGATGACCACCAATCCAAACTAGATGACCACCAATCCAAACTAGATGGCCACCAATCCAAACAAGATGACCACCAATCCAAACTAGATGGCCACCAATCCAAACAAGATGACCACCAATCCAAACTAGATGGCCACCAATCCAAACAAGATGGTCACCAATCCAACTAAGATGGCCATCAATCCAAACAAAATGGCCACCAATCCAAACAAGATGGTCACCAATCCAACTAAGATGGCCATCAATCCAAACAAGATGGTCACCAATCCAAACAATATGGCCACCAATCCAAAGAAGATGGTCGCCAATCCAACTAAGATGGCCATCAATCCAAACAAGATGGTCACCAATCCAAACAATATGGCCACCAATCCAAAGAAGATGGTCGCCAATCCAACTAAGATGGCCATCAATCCAAACAAGATGGCCATCAATCCAAACAATATGGCCACCAATCCAAACAAGATGGCCACCAATCCAAACAAGATGGCCGCCAATCCAAACTAGATGGCCACCAATCCAAACAAGATGGCCACCAATCCAAACTAGATGGCCGCCAATCCAAACTAGATGGCCACCAATCCAAACTAGATGGCCACCAATCCAAACAAGATGGCCACCAATCCAAACAAGATGGCCACCAATCCAAACAAGATGGCGGCCAATAGGTACTGTGGGATTTTTAAGCCCACGTGAGGCAGACGAGCACCTCAGTTTAACCTCCCATCTGAGATCTGGAATCTAGAATCTAGACAAGATTGTCACCAACCCAGACAAGGTGGATACCCTTCCAGCCATCCAGCAGTTTAATTTTGTAATATAATCAGGGAAATAGTTTGTAAGATCATATTTAATGTGAATACTTTATCATTGTATATAGTCGGTACGTAGGTAAGAACCCTTTTGGTGTATTTGGCGTACGCCTGGGAGTTGCTGCCTCAAACTCCACCCAGACTCCTCCAAGCTCCTTAAACCTCCCTGTACTTGGCAGGACTTTAAAAATTGAAAACAGACAGCAGGGGTGGGGGAGGGGGAGGGGAAGTGAAATCGGAGCAGAAACTTGGATAGCTGCTGGAGGGGTTGAGGTTCGGGCGGCAGGGGGGGTATCAGGGTATTGGGGAGTAGCCAGGTAGCTATGGTATCTTCAGAGCTCGGCGTTAATGCGCCCCCTCCACCCGACCCTTGGCCTTACTGATCTACCTCGAGGGTTCGAGCCCCACAATCTAAGCTGAGACTCCCAGTGCCAGTACCGAGGCGCCGTCTTGCAGATGAGACGCTAAATCGAGGCCCCCGTCAGCCCTCACTGGTGGGCGTAAAAGACCCCACAGCCGCTATTTGGAAGGAAAGAGGGAGGGAGTTCTCCCCGGGATCCTGGGCCCAGAATTCATCCCTCAACCTACACCACAGCATAAAACAGACGATCTGGGTCACTATCATATTGATGCTTTTGGGACCAAGCTGTGCGCAAACTGGGAGCTGCGCTACCTACGTGACACGCTTCGTCAAGTATTTCATTGGCTGTGAAGCGCTTTGGGGCAGCCTGCGGTGGGGAAAGGCGCTATAGAAATGCCAGTCTTTCTTTCTGCGCCCGTAAGTTCGAGCTTTGTTAATCCTTCCTCATGACCCGCTCTCTCTGGCACAAGATTCATAGGAGTTGCGCCCTCAGTCCTACATAACGAGATCTTAAGCCAGGCAAGAAACAAACGTAAAATAGCACCCCCCACCCACCCCCCGCGCCGAATGTTGGAATACTCGACCAGCAAACTGACTGGGGCTTCAGGTTAGAGCATATTTGAAAAAGGAGGGGTGGAGTCGATAGCTACCAGATTAGGAGGGGATCGTCAATAAACAAAAACCAAAGGGCTGAGTGTGGTGAGGCCACGAGGCATGGCCAGTTTGGAGATGATTGGGCAATATCCTCGTCAGTCGTGGCTGGAGATCGCACGGCTCTAAGGGACAGGGATCGAATTTACCCACATAATTCACGTTACGCTTTTGTGCTCCACTGACTCTATACTAACCGGAAAAAATAGCCCTGCTTTTATCGGGAGAAGTTGCTGTAGTTTTGGTCATGAGCTCAGTCCACTGCTTAAATAGACTCTGTAGACTGTTTGCTGTAGCTGAGTACTTAACTAGACTCTGTAGACTGTTTGCTGTAGTCCACTGCTTAAATAGACTCTGTAGACTGTTTGCTGTAGCTGAGTGCTTAAATAGACTCTGTAGACTGTTTGCTGTAGCTGGCTGCTTGGATAGACACTGTAGACTGTTTGCTGTAGCTGAGTGCTTAAATAGACTCTGCAGACTGTTTGCTGTAGCTGAGTGCTTAAATAGACCCTGTAGACTGTTTGCTGTAGCTGGCTGCTTAAATAGACTCTGTTGACTGTTTGCTGTAGCTGAGTGCTTAAATAGACTCTGCAGACTGTTTGCTGTAGCTGGCTACTTAAATAGACTCTGTAGACAGTTTGCTGTAGCTAAGTGCTTAAATAGACCCTGTAGACTGTTTGCTGTAGGTAAGTGCTTAAATAGACTCTGTAGACTGCTGTAGCTGAGTGCTTAAATAGACCCTGTAGACTGTTGTAGGTTATTGCTTAAATAGACACTCTAGACTGTTTGCTGTAGTTCAGTCATTGAAACAGACTCTGTTTGCTGTAAAACAGACTCTTTGCCACAAGTCTTGTCTGGGCCTCGACCCATTGGTTGACACATGGATGTCAATAGACACGCAGAGTGGAAGGGACAAAGCACAAAGACCGTGAGAACAGCGGGCTGAAATCATAGGGGTGTGAGTAAGTAGTCCAGACTCAGACTAATAACTCGCTCACCTTTCATCCTGCTCGCCTTGTCTTCCTGCCGCAATTTCTTCTCATCTCCCTCCTCGTCGCTCTCCTCAGCAAAGTCGTCCAAGTTGCCGATGTCGGCCTGTTTCACACTCATAAGACTCGCCAGACTCTGCATGTCCTCGTCCCTATGAGGGAGAAGGGGGGGGGGGGGGGGGGGGGGGGGGGGGGGAGGTAATGGTGCAGTTCAGAATGAAGAAAACCCACATTGAATAGAAGTGAGGTGGACACAAGATCGGGGGGTTAAGGTAAGGCCACTGGCACATCCCCCTCTACAGCAGCTCCCCCATTACAGCAGACAATTGTGCCCCATATAACCCCAGGAATTTGCCTTCCTTTGCAGTGTGCCAGCTGTGACTCAGTGGGTGCTGCACTGTCAGAGGGTCAGTACTGAGGGAGTGCTGCACTGTCAGAGGGTCAGTACTGAGGGAGTACTGCACTGTCAGAGGGTCAGTACTGAGGGAGCACTGCACTGTCAGAGGGTCAGTACTGAGGGAGTGCTGCACTGTCAGAGGGTCAGTACTGAGGGAGTACTGCACTGTCAGAGGGTCAGTACTGAGGGAGTGCTGCACTGTCAGAGGGTCAGTACTGAGGGAGTGCTGCACTGTCAGAGGGTCAGTACTGAGGGAGTGCTGCACTGTCAGAAAGTCAGTACTGAGGGAGAGCTGCACTGTCAGAGGGTCAGTACTGAGGGAGTGCCGCACTGTCAGAGGGTCAGTACTGAGGGAGTGCTGCACTGTCAAAGGGTCAGTACTGAGGGAGTGCTGCGCTGTCAGAGGTTCAGTACTGAGGGAGCGCTGCACTGTCAGAGGGTCAGTACTGAGGGAGCGCTGCACTGTCAGAGGGTCAGTACTGAGGGAGCGCTGCACTGTCAGAGGGTCAGTACTGAGGGAGCGCTGCACTGTCAGAGGGTCAGTACTGAGGGAGTGCTGCACTGTCAGAGGTTCAGTACTGAGGGAGCACTGCACTGTCGGAGGGTCAGTATTGAGGGAGCGCTGCACTGTCGGCGGGTCAGTATTGAGGGAGTGTTGCACTGTCAGAGGGTCAGTATTGAGGGAGTGCTGCACTGTCAGAGGGTCAGTACTGAGGGAGTGCTGCACTGTCGGAGGGTCAGTACTGAGGGAGCGCTGCACTGTCGGATGGTCAGTACTGAGGGAGCGCTGCACTGTCGGAAGGTCAGTACTGAGGGAGCGCTGCACTGTCGGAGGGTCAGTACTGAGTGAGTGCCGCACTGTCAGAGGAAGAAGGTGGGGTGGAGGGGGTGCGGTGGGGGGTGCGAGAGGAGGAGTGGGGTGGGGGGCGAGAGGAGGAGTGGGGGGCACCGAACCTTGGGCGGACAGAGTGTAAAACCCACAGACTCACGTTGCTCGTCCCTCACGGAGGAAGACGCAGGAGAGGGAGAACTGCAGCGTGGCGCACACCACCTTGACGGAGAGAGGCTTGAGTTTCAACTTGACATCGGTGACCGTGGGCATCGGGCTGGCGTACTTCTTCATGTTGATGTCCGCTGAGGCCAGGACCTTCCGATGGCCTTTGGTTTCCTGAGGAGGAGGGAACCCCGCAGGTTTTACCGGGTGGATAACAACTCGCATATGACTCAGCCCGTCCCTCACTCCCTCGGTACCTCTTCGGCCTGCGAGGCCTCCCCACTTTCTCACAGCCTCCCAAAGTACCTCACAGCCATCGGAGATTTGCTAAGGTGCAGCCATTACACTGCATCTAATTAACGCCTGCCATCAGTGCCTCGCTGGCTGGGCCCAGCATTTATTGCCCATCCCTAATTGCCCCCTTGAGAAGGTGGTGGGGGGTGAGCTGCCTTCTTGAACAGCTGCAGTCCCCGTGGTGTAGGTACACCCACCGTGCTGTTAGGGAGGGAGTTCCAGGATTTTGACCCAGCGACAGTGAAGGAACAGCCGATATATTTCCAAGTCAGGATGGTGAGTGACTTGGAGGGGAACTTGCAGGCAGTGATGTTCCCCATGTGTCTGCTGCCCTTGTCCTTCTAGGTGGAAGAGGTCGTGGGTTTGGAAGGTGCTGTCAAAGGAGCCTTGGTGAGTTGCTGCAGTGCATCTTGTAGATGGTACACACACTGCTGCTACTGTGCGTCGGTGGTGGAGGGAGTCAATGTTTGTGGATGGGGTGCCGATCAAGCAGGGCTGCTTTGTCCTGCATCAAGCACGCGAGTCAGGTAAATAAATGGTTAACAAAGCTTGACTTATGTTGTTTAAGGGATATTTGTTGGCCAGGACACCAGTAGAACTGGTTCGTTGATGTTTTCTTGGGAAAAAAAGACTGCTTCCTCTCCCAGAGCCAGGCCAACATGTGACTCTAGCCTGAGCCTGTACATCACGTTAATGCAACAATGAATATCTTACACTGTCATCTGCACCCACACTGAGATTGCAGAGATACAGCATTGTTCATAAGTAAGAGTTCTCTGTCTGCGGGTGTTGCACAGGGAAGCACTCACAGAGCTGAGTGACTGAGGGAGTTGCTGAACTATTAGTGAGTCAGTGCTGAGGGAGTGCTGCACTTTCGGAGGGTCAGTATTGAGGGAATGCTGCACTGTCCGAGGGTCAGTACTGAGGGAGTGCTGCACTGTCAGAGGGTCAGTACTGAGGGAGTGCTGCACTGTTGGAGGGTCAGTACTGAGGGAGTGCTGCACTGTCGGAGGGTCAGTTGTGGGGGGGAGCTGAACTTCCTTGGACAAGATGTTCAACTGAGACCCCCTTCTGCCCTCTGAGGGGAACATTAACGATGCCGTGGCAGGGGTTAGGGGTGGAGGTGGATTTGGGGTGGGTCTGGAGGTGGGGTGGGGTTGGGTTGCAAGTGGGGGTGGAGTTGGGGGGAGTTCGTCTCCGGTTCCTGGGTTCGATATTGATCCCTCCACCAACATCAGTAAAACAGATGACCTGCGTCATTAAGCTGTTGCTTTTTTTTGTGGGATCTTGCTGTGCGAAATCGGCTGGTGCTTTCCCTCCACGACAATGGTGACTACATGTCAAAAAATTACTTCCCTGGCTGCGAAGCACTTTGGGAGGCCCCGAGGTGGGGAAAGGGGCTACAGAAATGCACACAGGCCATATTTCTTTAGAGTGGCGGATGCTTGGAAATTCCTGCCTCTGCCCTTCGGGGGAAGGCCCGGGCCGGGGAGTCGAGTTGGAAACAAATGGGGGCTTTTCACCTCTGCGCTTGATGGCCCCGATACACCGAAGTGCGCCAGATGTGTGGTGGACACGAGACTTTGCATTTAATTTGCCAGTTTAATCTGGGAGAGGGTGACGCTGTTCATTCTTCAGGCGTTGTTGAAACTCTGACCTCTGTCCAGGCACTGAGGTCAAATCTGGATCCACCATCAGAGAATCTCACAGCACAGGTGGAGGCCATTCGGCCCATCGTGCTCTTGCTGGCTCTCGAAAAGAGCTCTCTTTCCTCCCTCCTCCCAACTCTGCCCTTTCCCTTTAGCTCTGTAAATCGTTCCCCCTCAAGTGTTTAGCCAATTCTCCTTCTGGAAAGTTCCTATTGAATCTGCTTCCGCCGCCCTTTCAGGCAGCGTCTTCCAGATCACAACAACTCGCTGTGTAAAAAAAAAAAATTCTCCTCATCTCCGCCCTCTGGTTCTTTTACCGATTCTCTTCAATCTCTGTCCCCTCTGGTTACCGACCCTCCTACCACTGGGAACAGTCTCTCCTTATTTACTCTGTCCAAACCCCCTCATGATGTCGAACGCCCCGATTAAATCTCCCCCTTAACCTTCTCTGCTGGGAGGACAACAATCCCGGCTTCTCCAGTCTCCCCACAGGAACTGAAGTCCCCTCATCCCTGGTCCCGTTCAGGTAAATCTCCCTCCGCACCCTCTTCGAGCGCTGCGGGTGCACCTACACCACAAGGACTGCAGCGGTTCAAGGAGACAGTTCACCACCACCTTTTCAAGGGGCAATTAGGGACGGGCGATAAATGCTGAGCCCAGCCAGCGACACCCACATCCTGTGAATGAATTAAAAACCCTCTCCAAGGCTATGACGTCCTTCCTAAAGTGCGGTGCCCAGAATTGGACAGAGTACAATATGTTAATTAATGTGTGCCTTACATTTTCTATTACAAATGTCCATTCCTTATCTTCAAATTCTTCAGCCAGGGGGTCCTAAAAATAGAAACAACAAGTCAGGGTGAGGTCCACATGATTCTTTAAAGATAAATCCACATTTCCGTAGCAAGGGATTGGCCGCTGACCTTTCAACTTTGGGGTAAAAGGCGAGCCAAACGGACATCCCACTGGGCCCAGTGACTGAGGGCCAAGTACGATTTTGGAAAGTCGAAGGCCAGTCACGAGAGCCTGTGGGAGCGCAAATTATAACAGCCACATCAGCATGGAGCTCAGCAAGAGGGGGGACAAGATAGCGGCCAGGAGAATGGAACACGGTCACTGCAGTGCAGCATGGGGCGTTCCACTGAGGCTAGGCATATTGTTCCAGCAGTGTAAGGGGGGGGCATTATTCTGTATCTATCCCCGTTCTGTACCTGTCCTGGGAGAGTTTGATGGGGACAGTGTAGAGGGAGATTTACTCTGTATCTAACCCCGTGCTGTACCTGTCCTGGGAGTGTTAGATGGGGACAGTGTAGAGGGAGATTTACTCTGTATCTAACCCCGTGCTGTACCAGTCCTGGGAGTGTTTGATGGGAGATGTATGTTACCTCAATAAAGGTGAAAGGTTATTCACTTGCTATTAAACAATAACTCAAAGGAAGGATGGAGAAGGTGAGGCAAGGGAGGCGCGGGTGGGGGAGTTAGTGTGGGGCTGGGGTTAGTAGTGCAGGGGTGGGGGAGGCAGTGTGGGGGTGGCGGAGGTAGTGCAGGGGTGGGGGTGGTAATATGGGGGTGGGGGAGGTAGTATGGGAGTGGGTGTAGTAGTGTGGGAGTGGGGGTGGTATTTTTGGGGTGGGGGTGGTATTGTTGGTGTGGGGGTGGTATTGTTGGGGTGGGGGATGTAGTGCGGGTGTGTGGGTAGTAGTGTGGGGGTGGGGGTTTTATTGTTGGTGTGGGGTTTTATTGTTGGGGTGGGGGTGGTATTGTTGGGGTGGGGGTGGTATTGTGGGGGTGGGGGTGGTATTGTTGGGATGGGGGTAGTAGTGTGGGTGTGGGAGTAGTAGTGTGGGGGTGGGGGTTTTATTGTTGGGGTGGGGGTGGTATCGTGGGGGTGGGGGTGGTATTGTTGGTGTGGGGGTAGTATTGTTGGGGTGGGGGAGGTAGTGTGGGGGTGGGGGTGGTATTGTGGGGGTGGGGTGGTATTGTTGGGGTGGGGGTGGTAGTGTGGGGGTGGGGGTGGTATTGTGGGGGTGGGGGTGGTATTGTTGGGGTGGGGGTTGTATTGTTGGGGTGGGGGTGGTATTGTTGGGGTGGGGGTGGTATTGTTGGGGTGGGGGTGGTATTGTTGGGGTGGGGGTGGTATTGTGGGGGTGGGGGTGGTATTGTTGGGGTGGGGGTGGTATTGTGGGGGTGGGGGTGGTAGTGCGGGGGAGTGGGTAGTAGTGTGGGGGTGGGGGTTTTATTGTTGGGGTGGGGGTGGTATTGTTGGGGTGGGGGTGGTATTGTGGGGGTGGGGGTGGTATTGTGGGGGTGGGGGTGGTAGTGCGGGGTGGGGGTGGTAGTGTGGGGGTGGTATTTTGGGGATTGAGCTGGTAGTGTGGGAGTGGGGGTGGTATTGTGGGGGTGGGGTTGGGTAGTGTGGGGGTGGCGGTAGTAGTGTGGGGGTGGGGTGGTAGTGTGGGGGTGGGGTGGTAGTGTGGGGGGTGGGGGAGGTAGTGTGGGGGTGGGGTGGTATTGTGGGGGTGGGGGAGGTAGTGCGGTGGTGGGGGTGGTAGTGTGGGGGGTCGGGGAGGTAGTGCGGGGTGGGGGAGGTAGTGTGGGGGGTGGGGGAGGTAGTGCGGGGTGGGGGAGGTAGTGTGGGGGTGGTATTGTGGGGGTGGGGGTAGTAGTGTGGGGGTGGGGGAGGTAGTGTGGGGGTGGTATTGTGGGGGTGGGGGTGGTATTGTGGGGGTGGGGGTAGTAGTGTGGGGGTGGGGGAGGTAGTGTGGGGGTGGGGGTGTTATTGTGGGTTGGGGGTAGTAGTGTGGGGGTGGGGGTGGTAGTGCGGGGGTGGGGGTGGTATTGTGGGGGTGGGGGTGGTAGTGTGGGGGTGGAGGTGGTAGTGCGGGGGTGGGAGTGGTAGTATGGGGGTGGGGGGTAGCAGTGCGGGGGTGGGGGTGGTATTGTGGGGGTGGGGGTGGTAGTGTGGGGGTGGGGGTGGGGGTGGGGGAGGTAGTGCGGGGGGTGGGGGTGGTAGTGTGGGGGTGGGGGTAGCAGTGCGGGGGTGGGGGTGGTATTGTGGGGGTGGGGGTGGTAGTGTGGGGGTGGGGGTGGGGGTGGGGGAGGTAGTGCAGGGGTGGGGGTGGTAGTGTGGGGGTGGGGGTGGGGGTGGTAGTGTGAAGTTGGTTGGATTAGAGGGTTTCCATGTGTAATTTAGGCTTTGACTGGGTGCAAGGGGTGTCAGGGACAATATTAATGCGCGCGCTTTTAGGAGAGACTCACAGAACCTTCCAGAAATTGCCAGACCCAGGAGGAGGTTCGAAACAAAACACAGCTTTGTTTATAGTCAAATATTCTGCACATACCATAGGGCTACAAGTAAGGGCAGGAAAGGATTGAAGTGGGGGATTTAAAGTGGTTGGGGTGAACATCTGACTGTGTTTACAGCGAGAGGGTCACCGTGATACACAGACAGGCCAAAGCCATCTCTTGCCAGTCACTGTGACAAATGTCCCTGGACGCAACTTCCTCAGATCGTCCGGGTTCCCAGCTTGGAATCCCCTCTCCGTGCCAGGGATAATGGGAGTATTCAGAGCAAGTCAGCACTCGCTCTCCGCTGGCTCTGGAGCTTGCCCGAGTCTCACTCCAGGGAACTAGGCCCAACACCCAGGCCAACATGTCCGACGACGATACTGAGGGAGCAGTGCATTGTCGTTCCTCGGAGGAGACGTTAAACCCAGCCCCCCTGGCCACCCCTCTCTCCGATGGACGTACAAGGTCCCTTTTGCAAGAAGGACAGGTCAGGGTGAGGGGTTGGTGGGGGTGGGGGGCGGCGGGGTGTGGGGGGGCGGTGGTGGTGTGCAGGTCTCTCCTGGTGTTCCTGGGCTGAATATTTATCCCTCAACCAACCTCAGTAAACTAGATTATCCGCTCATTATCACGTTGGCCTGTTTGTGGGAGCTTGCTGTGCACAAACTGGCTGCTGCACTTTGCCATGTAGGAAACACGGCCAACACTGTGCAAATGAAAACCTCAGTGCTCCCTCACTACTGACCCTCTGACAGTGCAGCACTCCCTCACTACTGACCCTCCGACAGTTCAGCGCTCCCTCAGTACTGACCCTCCGACAGTGCAGCACTCCCTCAGTACTGACCCTCCGACAGTGCAGCACACCCTCACTACTGACCCTCTGACAGTGCAGCACTCCCTCACTACTGACCCTCCGACAGTTCAGCGCTCCCTCAGTACTGACCCTCCGACAGTGCAGCACTCCCTCACTACTGACCCTCTGACAGTGCAGCACACCCTCAGTACTGACCCTCCGACAGTGCAGCACTCCCTCACTACTGACCCTCTGACAGTGCAGCACACCCTCAGTACTGACCCTCCGACAGTGCAGCACTCCCTCAGTACTGACCCTCTGACAGGGCAGCACACCCTCAGTACTGACCCTGCGACAGTGAAGCACTCCCTCAGTACTGACCCTCCAACAATGCAGCACTCCCTCAGTACTGACCCTCCGACAGTGCAGCACTCCCTCAGTACTGACCCTCCAACAATGCAGCACTCCCTCAGTACTGACCCTCCGACAGTGCAGCACTCCCTCAGTACTGACCCTCCGACAGTTCAGCGCTCCCTCAGTACTGACCCTCCGACAGTGCAGCACTCCCTCACTACTGACCCTCTGACAGTGCAGCACACCCTCGCTACTGACCCTCTGACAGTGCAGCACTCCCTCAGTACTGACCCTCCAACAGTGCAGCACTCCCTCAGTACTGACCCTCCAACAATGCAGCACTCCCTCAGTACTGACCCTCTGACAGTGCAGCCCTCCCTCAGAACTGACCCTCCGACAGTGCAGCACTCCCTCAGTACTGACCCTCTGACAGTGCAGCACTCCCTCAGTACTGACCCTCTGACAGTGCAGCACTCCCTCAGTATTGACCCTCCGACAGTGCAGCACTCCCTCAGTACTGACCCTCTGACAGTGCAGCACTCCCTCAGCACTGACCCTCCGACAGTGCAGCACCCCCTCAGTACTGACCCTCCGACAGTGCAGCACTCCCTCAGCACTGACCCTCCGACAGTGCAGCACTCCCTCAGCACTGCCCTGCTGTGGGACAGGATCCCACACCTTGTGGTGGAATGTGTAGAGGCCGAGGCCTCTTGTTGCCATGGCGCTGTGCATTAGCTGCCTACCTTGTAGAGGGTGACTGAGATGTCAACATTTTCTGGCACTGGCCATAGCACCATGCCCCGGTACGGATTCTTTATCCCCGGCTGCCAACCGTGTGGCTGCAAGAGATTGAGAAAAATGTAATTATTGAAAAGATACACACCAGAAAACCAAACTTCCTCTTACCTGCATCAAATCTCCAGACACAGGCCATTCAGCCCATCAGCTCAGTGCTGGAGTCTATACTCCACAGGAGCCTCCTCCGAGCCCCTCCTCATCTTCCCCCCCATCAACATATCCTTCTCTTGCTCTCTCCCTTGTGTGTTTATTCAGCTTCCCCCTTAAATACATCAATAGTCTTCACCTCAAGCACTCCCTATGGGAGTGAGTTCCACATTCTCCCCACTCTCGGTTTTCTTTCCAATCATTCACAGGGTGTGGGCTTCGCTGGCTGGGCCCAGCGTTTATTGCCCATCCCTAATTGCCCCCTTGAGAAGGTGGGGGTGAGCCGCCTTCTTGAGCCGCTGCAGGTCCATGTGGTGTAGGTACACCCACCATGCTGTTAGGGAGGGAGTTCAAGGATTGTGACCCAGCGACAGTGAAGGAACGGCCGATATATTTCCAAGTCAGGGTGGTGAGTGACTTGGAGGGGAACTTGCAGGTGGTGGTGTTCCTCATGTGTCTGCTGCCCCTGTCCTTCTAGATGGTAGGGGTAGTGGGGTTGGAAGGTGCTGTCGAAGGAGCCTTGGTGAGTTGCTGCAGTGCATCTTGTAGATGGTACACACACTGCTGCTACTGTGCGTCGGTGGTGGAGGGAGTGAATGTTTGTGGATGGGGTGCCAATCAAGCGGGGCTGCTTTGTCCTGGACGGTGTCGAGCTTCTTGAGTGTTGTGGGAGCTGCACTCATCCAGGCAAGTGGGGAGTATTCCATCACACTCCTGACTTGTGCCTTGTAGATGGTGGACAGGCTTTGGGGAGTCAGGAGGTGAGTTAACTCACTGCAGGATTCCCAGTCTCTGACCTGCTCTTGTAGCCACAGTGTTTATATGGCTGGTCCAGTTCAGTTTCTCCTGAATTCCCAATTGGATTTATTAGTGACTCCCTTATATTCATGGCCCCAAGTTCTGGTCTCGCCTGAAGTGGAAATGTCTTCTCGACATCAACCCTATCGAACACTTTAGTAATTTTGAACATCCCTCTGAGATCCCCCCTCCATCTCTCTTAACACAGGGGGTTCAATGCGAGGAGGGAAATCGCAGACACACACCCCCCCCTCCACCCCTCTCCCATCAGTGTGTGCATGCATACACGCGTGTGTAGCACATGATGGGACAGTCTCAAGAGGCTTGGTAGATTCCTCTTCGTGCTCCTCCGATCTGTCCACACCTTGAGAATTCTGCACAGTTCTGGTCAACAGGAACAGAAGGAGAGAATCAATTCTTGGGGGTTCAGCGAAGAGAACAGGGAGGAGGAGGAAGGACCGAGCACGTGGTTCAGAGTCCATAATGGAATCTTCTTGTGCCAATGTGCCATGCTGCAGTTACACCCTCCCGCCAGATGAGGTGCTGCAGCCCCTTCCACTGGTCACAGGGCGAAATGATTTTGGCTGGAAAGTTGAGACGGGCATTGGAAGTACACATGGGATCGGGAGAGGGCAGACAATTTAAAATTTAACCCGAGAAACAGTGCCTGCAATAGTGCAGCATTCCCTCAGGACTGAACCTACGACAGTGCAGCGCTCCCTCAATACAGACCCTCTGACAGTGCAGTACTCCCTCAGTACTGAACCTACGACAGTGCAGCACTCCCTCAGTAATGACCCACCGACAGTGCAGCGCTCCCTCAATACTGACCCTCTGACAGTGCAGCATTCTCTCAGTACTGACCCTCCGACAGTGCAGCACTCCCTCAGTACTGACCCTCTGAGAGTGCAGCACTCCCTCAGTACTGACCCTCTGACAGTACAGCCCTCCCTCTATACTGACCCTCCGACAGTGCAGCACTCCCTCAGTGCTGACCCTCCGACAGTGCAGCACTCCCTCAGTGCTGACCCTCCGACAGTGCAGCACTCCCTCAGTACTGACTCTCCGACAGTGCAGCACTCCCTCAGTACTGACCCTCTGACAGTACAGCACTCCCTCAGTACTGACCCTCCAACAGTGCAGCACTCCCTCTGTACTGACCCTCTGACAGTGCAGCGCTCCCTCAGTACTGACCCTCTGACAGTGCAGCACTCCCTCAGTACTGACCCTCCGACAGTGCAGCACTCCCTCTGTACTGATCCTCTGACAGTGCTGCACTCCCCTGTGAGTGTCGGCTTGAAGCTTATGTTCCAGGTCCTGGAGTTTGTTTCGAACGTACAATTTCCTGATGACCAGAGTTCCACCAACTGAGCCCTTCAATTTACTCCCTGGTTATCATTTTGGTGAATTTTCACCGCACCCCATCTGAGGGCCAGTATATCTCTCCTGAGGAATGGGGCCCTGAACTGAACCGTGGTACTCCATGAGCACACACGCAGATACACACGCACAAACAAACATGCGCACACACTCGCACACAGACGCACACTCGCACACACACTGACCCTCACACACACACACAGCCTCACACAGTCACATTTACAGTCACACACACAGACAGTCAAACAAAAAAGGGCACTCACACACAGGCACACAGACACACTCATACAGACACACACACAGATGCACACACAGGCGCACACACAGGCACACACACAGGCTCACACACACAGGCGCACAGACACACTCATACAGACACACTTACACAGGGACACACACAGGTGCACACACAGGCACACAGGATCCTGTCTCAGCACAGGTCCGCAAAACAATTGATGACGTTTGCACCATTTTTCAGCCGGACTTCGAGGAAAACTTGCAGTCAGTCAATTTCAGAACGTAGGGTGATTTTGTAGCAACTCCCATTCGCTTTTTGCTTTGGCCTGGGTCAGGAGCTGCTGTCTTCGTTTCTCAAGCAGTTGATCCTTCTCGTTTCTCCCCCCAGAGCAAAAAACAGCCAATCCGCTTTTAAAACACTGTTTTCCAAAGCCATAAACCACCATGTGACCCTTTTGTGAACCGTCCACTGGGGGTCAAGGGCTCTCCAGCTTCTTTAAAACTGCTCAATTGTCTTTTCTTGTAAAATGCTGTCTTTCCCAGGAACAGCAGCAACCAGAGGCCTTGCATTAACCCTTTAAGGGACAGCTTCATTTAAAAACAAACCTTCCAGAATGTTCTTCGTCCTTGAAGATGAACTATATTCCACGATTAAAGCGTTGATGACAGCTGTTGCTAGGTTATCAGGGCTGCTTATCCGACATCCAGTGCTGGAAGAGCAGAAATTCCCTCCGATTAAATATCAGGAAGACTGAAGCCGCCGTTTTCAGTCCCCGCTCTAAGTTCCGATCCCGAGCTGCCGACTCCATCCCCCTCCCTGGCAACTGTCCGAGGCCGTCCATTCCAAACCTCGGTGTCGCCTCCAATCCCGGGACCAGCTGCCGGCCTCGTACCTAGTTCAGGCCGCCCGCTTCCCCCTCCGTCGCCCAATTCCGCCCCTTCTCAGCTCATCCGTTGCTGAAGGCCTCATCTGTGCCTTCGCCACCTCCAGGCTCGATCGTCCAACTCACTCCCCCTCTCCCACCACCCCCCAACCCCCAAAGTCGGCCACCAACCCGAAGGCGCTCAAAGCTCTGCTCTCCCCTCCCCCGACCCCGTCTCCCAGCTCGAACCACGTCCCACTGACGCGTCATCCCCCCTGTGCTCGCTGACCCACGCTGGCTCAAGGTTAGGCAGCCCCTCGATTTGTCAAAAGCCCGCACCCTCGCTTTTGAACCCCACCCACGTCTCCCCCTACCTCCGTCACCTCCTCCAGCCCCACAATCCCCCCTCGCGATAACTCCAAGAATTCCGGCCTCTTGCGCATTCCTCCCACCCAAACCCGCTGGATTCTAATCGCTCCGCCATTGGTGGTCGTGCCCTAAGCTCTGGAATTCCCTCCCTAAACCTCTCCGCCTCTCCCTCCTCTACAACGCTCCTTAAAGCTGACCCTCTTGGATCAGTCTCAGAGCTGCCTGTGCCCAATACCTCCTTCTGTGGCTTGGAGTGGGGGAGGGGGTCAAATTTTGCGGCGTACAAGTACAGGAGCTGACACGGCGATGCTCGGACAGTCCACACTCACCTTGGAACACACCCGCCTGCTCCTCCTCGTCCACACCACGATCAGCTTGTCCGGTTGCCTGGGGAGAGAACGAAACCGTCGTCAGTCCTCATATCGAACTCACAAATGCTTGCCCCTCAGCCGGAACACAATCAGCCGGTGCAGCCCCCTGAACATCCACCGGTCACCCCGTCACCCCACCTCACCCCACGACGAAAGATGCTTAAAAGACCTACGTTTGTATAACGCCTTAAAAATAAAAGTGCCTCAGGGCGTCCCAGAGTGCCCCACTCTCAACAAAGGGCCCTTTGAAGTCCCCACTGCAAAGTAGGACACGTAGCAGCCAATTTGCACGCAGCAAGCTCCCACAGGAACAGGAGTGCGGTAATGACCCAGATCATCGGGTTGTGAGGTTGAGGGATAAATGTTGGACCCCAGACACTAGATAAACCCCCACCGGACTCAACACCGGACCCAACACCGGACCAAACCCCGGACCCAACACCGGACCCAACCCCGCAAACAACTCTTTTTCGAATAGCGGCCGTGGAAGTTTTTAAGTCCGTCGGAGAGTTCAGGCAAGGCCCCTGGTTTAACGTCTAAACTGGATGGCAGCTATATCGACAGTGCAGCACTCCCTCAGTGCTGACCCTCTGACGGTGCAGCACTCCCTCAGTACTGACCCTCCGACAGTGCGGCACTCCCTCACTACTGACCCTCCGACAGTGCAGCACTCCATCAGTACTGACCCTCCGACAGTGCAGCACTCCCTCAGTACTGACCCTCCGACAGTGCGGCACTCCCTCAGTACTGACCCTCCGACAGTGCAGCACTCCCTCAGTACTGACACTCGACCGTGCAGCACTCCCTCAGTACTGACCATCTGACAGTGCAGCATTCCCTCAGTACTGACCCTCCGACAGTGCAGAACTCCCTCAGTGCTGACCCTCCGACAGTGCACCACTCCCTCGGTACTGACCCTCCGACAGTGCAGCACTCCCTCAGTACTGACCCTCCGACAGTGCAGAACTCCCTCAGTGCTTACCCTCTGACAGTACAGCACTCCCTCAGTACTGACCCTCTGACAGTGCAGCACTGCCTCAGTACTGACCCTCTGACAGTGCAGCACTCCCTCAGTGCTGACCCTCTGACAGTGCAGCACTCCCTCAGTACTGACCATCTGACAGTGTAGCATTCCCTCAGTACTGACCCTCCGACCGTGCAGAACTCCCTCAGTGCTGACCCTCCGACAGTGCAGCACTCCCTCAGTACTGACCCTCTGACAGTGCAGTGCTCCCTCAGTACTGACCCTCCGACAGTGCAGAACTCCCTCAGTGCTGACCCTCTGACAGTGCAGCGCTCCCTCAGTACTGACCCTCCGACAGTGCAGCACTCCCTCAGTACTGACCCTCCGACAGTGCAGAACTCCCTCAGTGCTTACCCTCTGACAGTACAGCACTCCCTCAGTACTGACCCTCTGACAGTGCAGCACTCCCTCAGTGCTGACCCTCTGACAGTGCAGCACTCCCTCAGTACTGACCCCCTGACAGTGCAGCACTCCCTCAATACTGACCCTCCGACAGTGCAGCTCTCCCTCAGTAATGACCCTCCGACAGTGTGACACTCCCTCAGTACTGACCCTCTGACAGTGCAGCACTCCCTCGGTACTGACCCTCTGACAGTGCAGCACTCCCTCAGTGCTGACCCTCTGACAGTGCTGCACTCCCTCAGTGCTGACCCTCTGACAGTGCAGCACTCCCTCAGTTCTGACCCTCCGACAGTGCAGCACTCCCTCAGTGCTGACTCTCCAACAGTGCAGCACTCCCTCAATCCTGACCCTCCGACAGTGCAGCACTCCCTCAGTACTGACCCTCTGACTGTGCTGCACTCCCTCAGTACTGACCCTCTGACAGTGCAGAACTCCCTCAGCACTGACCCTCTGACAGTGCAGCGCTCCCTCGGTACTGACCCTCTGACAGTGCAGCACTCCCTCAGTACTGACCCTCTGACAGTGCAGCACTCCCTCAGTACTGACCCTCTGACAGTGCAGCACTCCCTCAGTACTGACCCTCTGACAGTGCAGTGCTCCCTCAGTACTGACCCTCCGACAGTGCAGAACTCCCTCAGTGCTGACCCTCTGACAGTGCAGCGCTCCCTCAGTACTGACCCTCCGACAGTGCAGCACTCCCTCAGTACTGACCCTCCGACAGTGCAGAACTCCCTCAGTGCTTACCCTCTGACAGTACAGCACTCCCTCAGTACTGACCCTCTGACAGTGCAGCACTCCCTCAGTGCTGACCCTCTGACAGTGCAGCACTCCCTCAGTACTGACCCCCTGACAGTGCAGCACTCCCTCAATACTGACCCTCCGACAGTGCAGCTCTCCCTCAGTAATGACCCTCCGACAGTGTGACACTCCCTCAGTACTGACCCTCTGACAGTGCAGCACTCCCTCGGTACTGACCCTCTGACAGTGCAGCACTCCCTCAGTACTGACCCTCTGACAGTGCAGCACTCCCTCGGTCCTGCTTAGGGAGTGTGAGCCTGGTTCATGGGCTGTGGAGGGGGCTCAAATCCATGACTTTCTGTAGTGAGGGAAGGGGCCTGTGACACTAGGTGTAATGTGGGGGCTCTTCAATTCTCAGTGGAGGGGGTAACCTGGTGCTGGTGGAGATGGGGGCTGGGATGGCCTGCTGCCCTTGGATACGCTTCAGGACTCCCGCTGGACAGCGATCGGCCTGAGAAATCGCCAGGTCAGCCAAAGCGGAAAAGCCGGTGGGTGGAGAGGATCTCCTGTGATCAGATGTCTGAAGCGAGCAGGGGTGGAAATGCGAAGGAACAGTAATGGAGTGTGCAGAGCAGGCTTTCAAACAGGGCCCAGTCCAGCATCAGCCTGTGTGTTGGATTGACAACACTCTGCTCCCTCCCTCAGCGACCCGGGGCCACGTGACAGATTACAGGGAGTTCAGGGGTATGTAAGACCCTGCGGGTCTTGACAGGGTGGATGCGGAGAGCATGTTTCCTCTGGAACGAGGGGTCACTGATAAAAAATAAGGGGTCACTCGTTGAAGACAGGGCATTGAGTCTTTGGTAATCTACCCCTCAGAAGGTGGTGGAAGCAGAGTCTTTGAATATTTTTAGGGTGGAGCGATAAGTCCATAAGACGTAGGAGCAGAAGTAGACCATTCAGCCCATCGAGTCTGCTCCGCCAGTCAATGAGGTCTTGGCTGATCTGATAAGCCTCAAATCCGCTTTCCTGCCTTTTTCCCATAACCCTTGATTCCCTTACTGATTAAAAATCTGTCTATCTCAGCCTTGAGTATACTTAATGACCCAGCTTCTACAGCCCTCTGTGGTAAAGAATTCCACAGATTCACTACCCTCTGAGAGAAGAAATTCCTCCTCATCTCTGTCTTAAATGGGCGACCCCTTACTCTGAGATTGTGCCATCTGGTCCTAGACTCTCCCACGAGGGGAAACAACCTCTCAGCATCAACCCTGTCAAACCCCCTAAGAATCTTATATGTTTCAATAAGGTCGCCTCTCATTCTTCTAAACTCCAATGAGTACAGGCCCAACCTACTCAACCTCTCCTCATAAGAAAATCCCTCCAAGATCAATCTAGTGAACCTTCTCTGTTCTGCCTCCAATGTAAGTATATCTTTCCTTAGATAAGAGGACCAAAACTGCTCACAGTATTCTAGATGAGGTCTAACTGGTACATTGTATAGTTTTAGCAAGACATCCCTATTTTTATACTCCATTCCCTTTGAAATAAAGGCCAACATTCCATTTGCCTTCCCTATTCCCTGCTGAACTTCACAGAAACACAAAATCTTAACGGCACAGAAGGAGGCCAATCGGCCCATCATGTCCTCTCCGGCTCTCCAAATGAGCATTGTGACCTAGTGCCATTGCCCTGCCTTTTCCCTGTGCCCTGTCCTCGTATGCCAGCATTTTGGGATTCATGCATGAGGAGCCCCAAACCCCCCCAGCGCCGCCGCTTTCTGCAGCCCTTCTCCATTTGAGTGGCATTCAGTTCCTCTATTCCTCCTGCCAAAGCGCGTCACCTCCCGCTTTCCCACCCTGTATTCCTTGACAGATTATCGATAAGCAAGAGGGGGTGGTGGGGGGAGGGTGAAAGGTTATCGGGGGTGGGGGAGGGGTAGGCGGGAATGCGGGGTTGGGGTTATAGTCAGGTCAGCCGGGGTCTTATTGAATGGCGGAGTAGGCTCGAGGGGCCTGCTCCTTGCTCCTGATTGGCGGCCTTCGATGAAGGAGGGATTCTGTCCCAGGCAGCTCACAGCTTTGCTTTAGCGCCTGTCCCCGCGCCCTGTCTATTTTAGTTGACAATGAGCCCTTCCCTGTATGTAAACGCCCCTCGTGACTCGCACTTCCTGCAGTGGCTGTGGTTACTCTACACCACAGGCGTGCTTATCACAAACACCCAGCCTTCAGAGCGTAGGCCGCAGCTGCTTTCAGGCCTATCCGCTCTCCTACTTCAACAATTCCTGCAGTCGCGTGGGCACCTCTGGCAGGGGCCAGCGATTGTTATCCGCTCCCCACCACCCCCCACCCCGCCCACCCCACCTTGAGATCGCCCCTTCCGGGCCATTCGACTCAGGGGGGCAGTCACGAGTCACGTCGGGTAGGGACGGGAGTCACATACGGGCCAGACCGGTTGGGGGGGAGGGGAAGGGGCTGATTTCCTTCCCTAAAAAAGGACAACATGGAACCAGATGGGGGTTTTTTTAACCACAGTAACTTTCCCGGTTGGGGACAGGGGGGGGTGGGGGATGGAGCGATTTTGCTCAGTGCTATAGGAGAGTTGGGGGGGAGGGGGTCAAACGAACTCAGCAAAGGGGCGTGGGTATTAGGAGGAGACATCAGAGTTAAGGGGGCTGGAAAAAAAAGGAGAGACAGGCAGCGGTCGAGAATGAAAGAAAGCCAGGCGTTAGGTGGGGTCACAGCAAGAGGAAGTGCAAAATTAGTTTCACACAGTGTAAGTGCAGTGAGTGCGGTAAATAAGACGAGGCAGAGCCATGTAGAGTCATACAGCACAGAAACAGGCCCTTCAGCCCATCATGTCTGTGCCGGCAGCTTCCGACCCAGGTTACAAAATGAAAAGGTAGAGTTGGGCCAGTGGTGAAGAGCCAAAGGAGGGCCAGGAGCGGGTACCGAACATTCCTGGGTTCAAGTCCTTCCGGAAAAGATAAGGAAGGACAAGAAAGGAGGAGATGCGGCAGAGTTGGCTAAGGAGGATTTCAGAGCAGGGGACAGAGGAGGTCTCAGAGGGGGTCGAGGGCAGAATCTATCTGGACAAAGCTAAGGGGAGGAAAAAATCGTGTTGTTTTAATGCTGGGTTCATTCGGCAGTGGGGAAGTTGTGGAAGCACAAGTTTGCAAGGAAATTACACAGGGATGCAAGAAATATTAAACAGTCAGAGAGGGGGATTTCAATGATTCAAATATAGACTGGGAGAGCAGAAGTGTAAAGGGCAGAGAGGGGCGCAAGAGCCCACGAACATGGTGCCTGGGAGAATGAAATGTCACTCAGCACAGCAAGGAGCACTCTACTGACAGCGGGTAGTGTTGCTGGAGCAGTGGACAGGGAGTTTTACTCTGTATCTAACCCCGTGCTGTACCTGTCCTGGGAGTGTTTGATGGGGACAGTGTAGAGGGAGCTTCACTCTGTATCTAACCCCGTGCTGTACCTGTCCTGGGAGTGTTTGATGGGGACAGTGTAGAGGGAGCTTCACTCTGTATCTAACCCCGTGCTGTACCTGTCCTGGGAGTGTTTGAAGGCGACAGTGTAGAGGGAGCTTTACTCTGTATCTAACCCCGTGCTGTACCTGTCCTGGGAGTGTTTGATGGGGACAATGGGGAGTGGGGGAAGGAAGACATTAGATTGTGAAAATGTTACACTTTTTGGCACTTTTCAACTTGAATAGCACAGAATTCACAAGCTAGATATCTTCACCTGGTGCTCAATTTGCCAGTTTAACTCAGAATTCATTATGGGGGTGTCATATTTGCCCCCTCAGTACTGACCCTCCAACAGTGCAGCACTCCCTCAGTACTGACCCTCCGACAGTGCAGCACTCCCTCAGTACTGACCCTCCGACAGTGCAGCACTCCCTCAGTACTGACCCTCCGACAGTGCAGCACTCCCTCAGTACTGACCCTCCAACAGTGCAGCACTCCCTCAGTACTGACCCTCCGACAGTGCAGCACTCCCTCAGTACTGACCCTCTGACAGTGCAGCACTCCCTCAGTACTGACCCTCTGACAGTGCAGCACTCCCTCAGTACTGACCCTCTGACAATGCAGCATTCCCTCAGTACTGACCCTCTGACAGTGCAGCACTCCCTCAGTACTGACCCTCTGACTGTGCCAATGGGTGAGTTGGCAGAATGGGGCAGGGCACTGTATTACGTTCCATCAGGCTATAGGAGAGTTCTAGAATCTTCCAATGCATTTCTGCTATGGGAGAGGGAACAGAGCTCATATTAGCAGCAGGGTGGAGTGGGGGAAGTCAGGGCCGTTTCAAGAGCAGCCATTGGGCACCTGCTGTCACGTGACAGGTGACCAACGGCAGACGTGCTAACCGAGGGGCGGTATTATCCGGTTGGTGCTAGCGCTGGGGTGAAAGGTCACCTTGCCCTTGGCATGTCGCTGTTGAACGAATACCACAGCCAGCTGAAGAATTGCTTTTAGCTCCTTGGCGTCAGCTGGGGGCTAGTCATCATTCGCATGCATCTGCCCACTGGGCTGGTACACGTCACATTGGCAAAGAGCAGAGGAACAACTGGTTTGACTGTCGGGCTGGCATTCAGCCAACACACCACATCCCTTATGTAGCAGCACAAGCACCCTCGCCTGCACCCTCAGGCAGGGCTTAGTAGATCCCATGGGTACTATTGGGAGTGGGGGCCCTGTCTCTCTCTCTCTCTCTCTCTTCCCCATACCCCATCTCCCCAACCCCCAAACGCCACGGTCAGTGTCCTCGGCCAATATTTTACCACTCAACCCAACACCCCACAAGCTCTCCCCCTCAGACGTGTGCAGGAAGGGGAAGAGTCCATTCAGCCCCTCACTTGCATCGAATCTTGGCCAAACTATATCTTAACCCCCCAGGCCCTTGGCCTTGACAGCTGGCTTTCAAATCTGCTTTTTTTTACCCCCTTCATTCTTTCACAGGGATGTGGGCCTCGCTGGCGGGGCCCAGCATTTGTTGCCCATCCCTAATTGCCCCTTGAACTGAGTGTCTCGCTCGACCCATTTCAGAGGGGCAGTCAAGGGTCAACCACATTAGGTCTGGAGTCACACGTAGGCCCAGACCGAGTAAGGACGGCAGATTTCCTTCCCCTAAAGGGGACATTAGTGAACCAGATGGGGTTTTAGGACGATCGATGATGGTCACCATCACTGAGATAAGATTTAATAATTCCATTTTTGTTCACTGGATTTAAATTCCACCAGCTGCCGTGGTGGGATTTGAACCCACATCCCCCCGAGCATTAGCCGGGACCTCTGGGTTACCAGCCCAGTGATGTTACCACTACGCCATCGGCTCCCCTTACGCTCAATCAATCATCCAACTTATACCAGCAGCAAACCAAAGGGCTTCTGGTCACTGTAATCCAGCAAGGCCACAATCTATCGTTGCTGAGGGGTTGTGGGAGGCGGGGTTGGGGGGGGGGTGTGGGGGTAGAAGACAGGCACAGAACCACCACCCGCCACACCCCCCCGACCCCCGGCCACCATTTTTGATGCATTGGGCCCTGGATGGGTGGAGGTATTTCTCTGAGGCTCTGTTGATTGCTCTAGACTGGTGGGGGGGAGGGGGAGTGCCAGCCCTATTTTGTGCCCGGGTCCCTGGAACGTAGCTTGAACCCACAACAGCGCCCAAGTCCGAGACGAGAGAGCGCTACCAGGCCGATTCACGGCTGACGCCATACCACGATAGTTCGCATTTATATAGCGCCTCTAAAAAGAGTGAAATCATCCCGGTGCCCCCTGTCAAACAACATTGGATATCGGGCCCCTTATCCTGAGACTGTGTCCCCCCCATGTTTTAGATTCCCCCGACCAGCGGGAACAATCTCTCAGCGTCCACCCTGTCACAATCCCTTCGGAATTCCTTCAGGATTTCCATCCCTCTCTCACTTTCACATGGTCCATCTCCCAACACTTCCCTTCCATTCCTAGACCTCTCTGTCTCCAATTCTGGTGATAGACTGTCCACCAATACTCATTGTAAACCCACCGACTCCCACAGCCCCTCTTCCCCTTCAGAATCTTATAGGTTTCGGTGAGATCGCCTCTCATCTTATAAACTCCAGAGAATATAAACCCAATTTACTCAGCATCTCACCATAGGACAACCCCCTCATCCCAGGGACCAATCTAATGAACCTTCACTGTACCGTCTCCAGTACAAGACTATCCTTGCTTATATTAATATACTTAATATAATATTAAGTATATTAATATTTATAAATATAATGTAGAGACAATAACTGTAACAGTGTCACAAACGCTTTAATCGTGGAATATAGTTCATCATCAAGGACGAAGAACATTCTGGAATGTTTGGTTTTAAAAGGCACTGTCCCTTAAAGGGTTAATGCAAGGCCTCTGGTTGCTGCTGTTCCTGGGAAAGACAGCATTTTTCAAGAAAAGGCAATTGAGCAGTTTTAAAGAAGCTGGAGAGCCCTTGACCCCCAGTGGACAGTTCACAAAAGGGTCACATGGTGGTTTATGGCTTTGGAAAACAGTGTTTTAAAAGCGGATTGGCTGTTTTTTGCTCTGGGGGGAGAAACGAGAAGGATCAACTGCTTGAGAAACGAAGACAGCAGCTCCTGAAGCTCCTGACCCAGGCCAAAGCAAAAAGCAAATGGGAGTTGCCCCAAAGTCGCTCTACGTTTTGAAATTGACTGACTGCAAGTTTTCCTCGAAGTCCGGCTGAAAGGTAGCGCAAGAGTCTTCGACTGTTTTGTGGATCAGCGCTGAGAAACCAATCGTACAACCCAGGCACCATTTCAAGGACTCCATCATCTATCCTTTTCCCTTGAACCATTGACTTTTAACCATTTGGCAGAATTTCTCTACATCCTTATTTTGTGTGTGAGTGAGAGAGAATGTGTGAGTGCGAGAGAATGTGTGAGTGAGAGGGAGTGTGAGCGAGAGAGAGAGTGAGTGAGAGAGAGAGAGAGAGAGTGTGTGTGAGTGAGAGAGAGTGTGTGTGTGAGTGAGAGAGAGAGTGTGAGTGAGAGAGAGAGAGAGTGTGTGTGTGAGAGTGTATGAGTGAGAGAGAATGTGTGACGGAGAGAGAGAGTGTGAGTGAGAGAGTGTGAGTGAGAGAGTGTGTGTGTGAGTGAGAGAGAGTGTGTGTGAGTGAGAGAGTGTGTGTGTGAGTGAGAGAGTGTGTGTGAGTGAGAGTGTGTGTGTGAGTGAGAGAGTGTGTGTGAGTGAGAGAGAGTGTGTGTGAGTGAGTGAGTGAGAGAGAGAGACTGTGAGAGAGTGTGTGTGTGAGTGAGACAGTGTGTGTGTGAGTGAGAGAGTGTGTGTGTGAGTGAGAGAGTGTGTTTGTGAGTGAGAGAGTGTGTGTGTGTGAGTGAGTGTGAGTGAGAGAGAGACTGTGAGTGAGAGAGAGTGTGTGTGAGTGAGTGAGTGTGTGTGTGAGTGAGAGAGAATGTGTGAGTGAGAGAGAGAGTGTGAGTGAGAGAGTGTGTGTGTGAGTGAGAGAGAGTGTGTGTGAGTGAGAGTGTGTGTGTGAGTGAGAGTGTGTGTGTGAGTGAGAGTGTGTGTGTGAGTGAGAGAGAATGTGTGAGTGAGAGAGAGAGTGTGAGTGAGAGAGTGTGTGTGTGAGTGAGAGAGAGTGTGTGTGAGTGAGAGTGTGTGTGTGAGTGAGAGTGTGTGTGTGAGTGAGTGAGTGTGTGTGTGAGTGAGAGAGAATGTGTGAGTGAGAGAGAGAGTGTGAGTGAGAGAGTGTGTGTGTGAGTGAGAGAGAGTGTGTGTGAGTGAGAGTGTGTGTGTGAGTGAGAGTGTGTGTGTGAGTGAGAGTGTGTGTGTGAGTGAGAGTGTGTGTGTGAGTGAGAGAGTGTGTGTGTGAGTGAGAGAGTGTGTGTGTGAGTGAGAGAGAGTGTGTGTGTGAGTGAGAGAGAGAGACTGTGAGTGAGAGAGTGTGTGTGAGTGAGTGAGTGAGAGAGAGACTGTGAGTGAGAGAGAGTGTGTGTGAGTGAGAGAGAGTGTGTGTGAGTGAGAGAGTGTGTGAGTGAGAGAGACTGTGAGTGAGAGAGACTGTGAGTGAGAGAGAGTGTGTGTGAGTGAGAGTGTGTGTGTGTGAGTGAGTGTGTGTGTGAGTGTGTGTGAGTGAGTGTGTGTGTGAGTGAGAGAGAATGTGTGAGTGAGAGAGAGAGTGTGAGTGAGAGAGTGTGTGTGTGAGAGAGAGTGTGTGTGAGTGAGAGTGTGTGTGTGAGTGAGAGAGTGTGTGTGTGAGTGAGAGTGTGTGTGTGAGTGAGAGAGTGTGTGTGTGTGAGAGAGAGTGTGTGAGTGAGAGAGTGTGTGTGTGAGTGAGAGAGTGTGTGTGAGTGAGAGAGTGTGTGTGAGAGAGTGTGTGTTTGAGTGAGACAGTGTGTGTGTGTGAGAGAGAGTGTGTGTGTGTGAGTGAGTGTGTGTGAGTGAGAGAGTGTGTGTGAGTGAGTGTGAGTGAGAGAGTGTGTGTGAGTGAGTGTGAGTGAGAGAGAGTATGTGTGAGTGAGAGTGTGTGTGAGTGAGAGAGTGTGTGTGTGAGTGAGAGATTGTGTTTGTGAGTGAGTGTGAGTGAGAGAGACTGTGAGTGAGAGAGAGTGTGTGAGTGAGAGAGTGTATGAGTGAGAGAGAATGTGTGAGTGAGAGAGTGTGAGAGAGAGTGAGTGAGAGAGAATGTGAGTGAGAGAGTGAGTGAGAGAGAGTATGTGTGAGTGAGTGTGAGTGAGAGAGAATGTGAGTGAGAGAGAGTATGTGTGAGTGAGTGTGAGTGAGAGAGAGAGAGAGTGTGTGAGTGAGAGAGAGAGAAAGTGTGTGTGAGTGAGAGAGAGTGTGAGTGAGAGAGTGTGTGTGTGAGTGAGAGAGAGTGTGTGTGAGTGACAGAGTGTGTGTGTGAGTGAGAGAGAGTGTGAGTGAGTGTGTGTGAGTGAGAGTGTGTGTGAGTGAGAGAGAGTGTGAGTGAGTGTGTGTGTGAGTGAGAGAGAGTTTGTGTGAGTGAGAGAGAGAGAGAGAGAGAGTGTGTGTGTGAGAGAGAGTGTGTGAGAGAGAGAGAGTGTGAGAGAGTGAGCGTGAGGGAGAGAGAGAGAGAGCGCACGCATGAGAGAGAGTATGTGCGTGTGTGAAAGAAAGTGCATGTGTGAGTGCGCGTGTCAGTTTGTGTGTGTGTGTGTGTGTGTGTGTGAGGGAGAGAGAGGGAGAGTTAGGGTATTTAGAAAGAGTGATTATTAAACTTTCATATTTCATACTACATATTAATAAGCTGTGTCTTTCTACTCTACAAGTCTGGTTTTGTCATGAACTAAAACTGTTGTTGTGTATTGAAGGATCCTGGGGAATGAGTGGTCATTCTGAGATTCCTGGGTAAAGCACTCTGGGCTGTACGGCCGGCTGGAGAAATCATTGAAATATACACTGTGACACATGGAGTAGTGGAACTAGAGACAGAGCGTGTGCTCCTCACAACTGTACTCCAGATGTGGCCTGACCAGGACCCTGTACAACTGCAGCTGGATTTCCTTATTCTCGTGTTCCACTCCCCTTGCAATAAAATCCAACCCACCATTCACCTTCCTGATCACTTGCTGCACCTACAGGATAACTTCCTGTGTTCCTGGTGTGAGTACAGGCCAAGTCTCTCTCAACATCAAACTTACACCCGTTTAAAAGCAAAGTTCAACAGTACTCCATAGCGCTAGCTCCCAGAGCGCATCTCACAGTCCGGGGCGGTGAAAGGTGCTACACAAATGAAAGATTCTCTTCACAACTTTAGCCCGCGACCATTGTCCTAACTCTCGGCTGTTCCTCTGCGAAGGCTGCGCGCAGTGACCCCCGGGCCGCAGCATCGGGGAGACTCCAGGTTGAGGCCATGGGTTACGTCAAGCTCCTTGGCCTCAGTACCCCGGAAGGAAATGGGGAGGCTGGAGGGGGCAAATGGGCCGTGGCTCCCTCTCAATCCGCTGGTGCCTCTGGTCAGGGCCCTCGCCTGGAGTGACTGGGTTCAGCCCTGGGGCCCCGCACCTCGGGGCCTTTGGAGGGGGGAGGGGGAGGGGGAGGGGTGGAGGGAGGTGGATGTGGGAGTGTGGGAGGGGGAGGGGGAGGGGTGGAGGGAGGTGGATGTGGGAGTGGGGGAGGGGGAGGGGTGGAGGGAGGTGGATGTGGGAGTGGGAGTGGGGGAGGGGGAGGGGTGGAGGGAGGTGGATGTGGGAGTGGGGGAGGGGGGAGGGGAGGGGGAGGGGTGGAGGGAGGTGGATGTGGGAGTGGGGGAGGGGGAGGGGGAGGGGGGGAGGGGTGGAGGGAGGTGGATGTGGGAGTGGGGGAGGGGGAGGGGGAGGGGTGGAGGGAGGTGGATGTGGGAGTGGGGGAGGGGGAGGGGGAGGGGTGGAGGGAGGTGGATGTGGGAGTGGGGGAGGGGGGTAGGGGGTAGGGGGAGGGGTGGAGGGAGGTGGATGTGGGAGTGGGGGAGGGGGAGGGGGAGGGGTGGAGGGAGGTGGATGTGGGAGTGGGGGAGGGGGAGGGGGAGGGGGAGGGGTGGAGGGAGGTGGATGTGGGAGTGGGGGAGGGGGAGGGGTGGAGGGAGGTGGATGTGGGAGTGGGGGAGGGGGAGGGGGGAGGGGGAGGTGGATGTGGGAGTGGGGTAGGGGGAGGGGTGGACGGAGGTGGATGTGGGAGTGGGGGAGGGGGAGGGGGAGGGGGAGGTGGATGTGGGAGTGGGGTAGGGGGAGGGGTGGAGGGAGGTGGATGTGGGAGTGGGGGAGGGGGAGGGGTGGAGGGAGGTGGATGTGGGAGTGGGGGAGGGGGAGGGGTGGAGGGAGGTGGATGTGGGAGTGGGGGAGGGGGAGGGGGAGGGGGAGGTGGATGTGGGAGTGGGGTAGGGGGAGGGGTGGACGGAGGTGGATGTGGGAGGGGGGAGGGGGAGGGGGAGGGGTGGAGGGAGGTGGATGTGGGAGTGGGGGAGGGGGAGGGGAGGGGGAGGGGTGGAGGGAGGTGGATGTGGGAGTGGGGGAGGGGGAGGGGGAGGGGGAGGGGTGGAGGGAGGTGGATGTGGGAGTGGGGGAGGGGGAGGGGTGGAGGGAGGTGGATGTGGGAGTGGGGGAGGGGGAGGGGGAGGGGGAGGGGTGGAGGGAGGTGGATGTGGGAGTGGGGGAGGGGGTAGGGGAGGGGTGGAGGGAGGTGGATGTGGGAGTGGGGGAGGGGGAGGGGGAGGGGGAGGGGTGGAGGGAGGTGGATGTGGGAGTGGGGGAGGGGGAGGGGGAGGGGGGAGGGGTGGAGGGAGGTGGATGTGGGAGTGGGGGAGGGGGGAGGGGGAGGGGTGGAGGAGGTGGATGTGGGAGTGGGGGAGGGGGGGGAGGGGGAGGGGTGGAGGGAGGTGGATGTGGGAGTGGGGGAGGGGGGGAGGGGGGAGGGAGGAGGATGTGGAGTGGGGAGTGGGGGAGGGGGGAGGGGGAGGGGTGGAGGGAGGTGGATGTGGGAGTGGGGGAGGGGGGAGGGGGAGGGGGAGGGGTGGAGGGAGGTGGATGTGGGAGTGGGGGAGGGGGGAGGGGGAGGGGGGGAGGGGTGGAGGGAGGTGGATGTGGGAGTGGGGGAGGGGGGGAGGGGGGGAGGGAGGTGGATGTGGGAGTGGGGGAGGGGGAGGGGTGGAGGGAGGTGGATGGAGGGAGTGGGGTAGGGGGAGGGTGGAGGGAGGTGGATGTGGAGTGGGGTAGGGGGAGGGGGGGAGGGAGGTGGATGTGGGAGTGGGAGAGGGGGAGGGGGAGGGGTGGAGGGAGGTGGATGTGGGAGTGGGGGAGGGGGGGAGGGGTGGAGGGAGGTGGATGTGGGAGTGGGGGAGGGGGGAGGGGTGGAGGGAGGTGGATGTGGGAGTGGGGGAGGGGGAGGGGTGGAGGGAGGTGGATGTGGGAGTGGGGGAGGGGGTAGGGGAGGGGGAGGGGTGGAGGGAGTTGAATGCAGCACACATTCACCAGGGATAAGGGGGCTAAATTCCCAGGACAGGCCTCACAGACGAGGCTTGTATTCCCTCGAGTGTACAAGTGTGAGGGGTGACCTAATCGAGGGGTTTAAGATGATTAAAGGATTCAAGAGGGTCGATAGAGAAAAACTGTTCCCTCGGGGGGAGGGAGGGGTGGGGGATGAGTCCAGGACAAGAGGGGCAGGGCCTTAAAACGAGAGCCAGGCCGTTCGGGGGCGATGTCAGGAAGCGTGTCTTCACTCAGAGGGGAGTGGGAATCCGGAACTCTCTCTCTCTCCCCCCTCTTCACCGCCCCCCCCGAGAAAGTTGCGGAGACCTGGTGGTGGGGGGGGGCACCTGAAAAGTTCAGCCCCGAGAGGGGTGGGTTTCGGGTGGGTTAAGGGCTGTGGGATCCGAGGCGGGTTGGAGCTGGAGTTGGGGTTCAGATCAGCCCTGGTTCGGCTGGACGCTGGGAGCGGTCTCGAGGGGCTGAGCGGCCTCCTCCTTGTGCCTGCGGCTCCTTTCTGGAGCGTGAGCTGGTGCAGGAAGAGGAGTGGGGGGTGTGGGGTGGGGAGGGGGGGTGGTTGGGTGGGTGGAAGGTGGGGAAAACGAGGCCGGACACGCTGTGATGCCTCACTTAGTCGCATGGCTGGGTCAAATTCACTTGGGAGCCGGGGTTGGGGGTGGGGTGGGGGGGGGAGGTGGTGGGGAGCATGCCTAGGTCTCCTGACGTCCGCAGTCTGATTCCTCCCCCCTCCCTACACCCTTCTGCTTTCAGACGGAGACGCTGAGGGAATGAGTTGCTGTTCGAAGGGGAGGCTATTCTCTGTTCGGCAGCTGCTTCCTGTGAGATTGCTATTTATAGAGAGCAGCCTTGCTTAATCCGGGAGAGGTTTGCGCCAAGTGAACAATCATTGTCTGACCCCCCCCAACCACCCCACAGCCTTATTTCACAGGACATCTAACCCCCACCCTCCCCACTCCAACCCACCCCCACCACACAGCCCTCTGCCCTCGCTGGATCTTTAACCTCCAGCCATGGAGCATTGCGCGATGATCCAGCCCGTTTGGCAATGGCCCTAGCGAGCGGGATCTTGCTGTGCTCCCCTCCTCATCACCACGGCGACCGCGCTTCGGACGAGAAACAGAACTAAACTAAACTAAACTAAACAGGGCGCTCCCCCCGCTCCCCCCCCACCACCCCCCACCCTCCCGGCTGGTCGGCAAAGGCAGAGGGGGAGGGAGCCTTGCGTTTTGACAGCGCCTGTCTCATCCTCAGGCTCGCTCCCGGTCAACTTGTGAACAGTTCATGTCCCCTTATCTAAGGAAAGATGTACTGGCATTGGGTGCAGTCCAGAGAAGGTTCACTAGGTTGATCCCGGGTATGGAGGGGATTTTCTTATGAGGAGAGGTTGAGTAGGTTGGGCCTGTACTCATTGGAGTTTAGAAGAACGAGAGGTGACCTTATAGAAACTTATAAGATTCTTAGGGGGTTTGACAGGGTAGATGCTGAGAGGTTGTTTCCCCTTGTGGGAGAGTCTAGGACCAGAGGGCACAATCTCAGAGTAAGGGGTCGCCCATTTAAGACAGAGATGAGGAGGAATTTCTTCTCTCAGAGGGTAGTGAATCTGTGGAATTCTTTACCGCAGAGGGTTGTAGAGACTGGGTCCTTAAGTATATTCAAGGCTGAGATAGACAGATTTTTAATCGGTAAGGGAATCAAAGGTTATGGGGAAAAGGCAGGAAAGCGGAGTTGAGGATTATCAGATCAGCCATGATCTCACTGAATGGCGGAGCAGACTCGATGGGCCGAATAGCCCACTTCTGCTCCTCCGTCTTATGGTCTAATGAAATGTGGCCACTTTTGTGATGATCGAGCGCCCACCCAATGTCTTTCCAAAATCATTCATCATCTCCGCTTCCACCCTCCCCCCCATGCAGGGAGTTCCAGGGCGTTGCCTCTCGCTGGGGAGGAGGTGGCGCAGTGGTACTATCACTGGGCCAGTAACCCAGAGACATGGAGTAACGCTCTGGGGGACCCGGGTTCGAATCCCACATTGCCGGAATTTGAATTCTATGAAAACCTGGAGTTAAAAAGTCTAACGATGACCGTTGTTGATGGATGGTCATGAAAAAGCCCTTCTGGTCCATTAATGCCCCTCTGGTCCACTAATACCCCCTCTGGGGGAAGGAAATCTGCTGTTCCCCACAGCAACATGGTTGACTCTGAAGTGGCAGAACAAGCCATACCGTTTTCAAGGGCAGTTAGGGATGGGCAATAAATGCTTATCCAAAGAGTTTAAAAGAAAGTTCCTCCTCACATTCCCCAACTTACCCAAAATCTGTGCCCCCCCGCCCCCCCCCCCCCCCCCCCCCCCCCCCCCCCCCCCCCCCCCCCCCCCCCCCCCCCCCCCCCCCCCCACCCCCCCCTATCATCCTTGATACCATCAGCTAATGGGAACAGTGGTGATGAGAGAATGTGACTTTCGGAGTCATATGTTTATACTCTGGTGGTCCTGGGTCATCACTAACAATGCAGAAGCCACACGTTGGTGATAAAGCAGCCTCCATGTTGTAAAGGCCTACCCGGATCACTAAAGCCTGGGTATTGCCTGCCCTACACCAGGCCTCTCTTTGGCACCCCCTAGTTCTGGTACCATTCTGCAGCGGCCCAGCTTCCAAATGGCACCCCAGGGTTGAGTAATAACCGCCGGGCCTTACTTGCCCACATTCTGGAGGACGGGCCGGTGGCCTTGGGAAGGTTACCGCCATCGTGAGGTCCTTCATCGGAAACTCAGGTGGCTCTTGCAGGTGTGGCCAAAGGGAACAGTTTAACAGTTCGTGAATGCAGAGGAGTTTGGGAGGGACTGGGGGAGGTTAGCGGGGACGCCTGGGGCCTAGCCAGGCCTGAAGCCTCAGGGCTAGGCCTATCACTTCATTCGACCATAGCTACGCGGCCCCGCCGAGCTTTTAGAAAGTACCGGGATCTGCACCTGGAGTGCTGTCAGCTGCAGGGCTGTGGGCCGGGTGCAGGGAGGTGGGATTAGAAAGGGCACCTGGGTGTCCTGGGGCTGGCATGGGCAAGATGGGCCAAATGGCCTCCTTCTGTGCTGTAACTTTTCTATGGTTCTATCATAAGAAAATAGGAGCAGGAGGATTCGACTCCTCGAGGCTGATCAACAAGATCACGGCTGATCTGATTGTGGTCTTAACTCCTCTTTCCTGTCTGTACCCCGCCCCCCAAAATAACCCTCGATCCCCTTTGTCGATCAAAAACCCGTCTGCCTCAGCCTTGAATATATTCAGTGACCCAGCCTCCACTGCACGCGGGGGGGAGAGAATTCCACAGACTCACGACCCTCTGAGGGAAGAAATTCCACCTCACCTCCGCCTTAAATGGGAGACCCCTCATTCTGAAATTGTGCCCCCCCAACTCGTTCCAGACTCCCAGCATCCACCCTGGCAGAGTCCCCTCAGAATCTTCTATGTCCCAATAAGATCACCTCTCATTCTTCGAAACAATGGATTATAGGCCCAACCCGCTCAACCTTTCCTCGTAAGATAATTCCCTTCAGGAATCGGCCGAGTGAACCTTCCCTGAGCTGCCTCCAGTACGTGTACGGAGAATAAAGCTGCAGACTGTACTCCGGGTGCGGGTCTCACCAACGCCCCGTGTGGTTGTAGCAAGACTCCCCGACTTTTATACTCCATTCCCCCTGAATTTTTGCAATGTTTGCCTTCTCCTTTTCCCAAGGTTAGTCTCCTCCAGGAGACTGTGTCCTTTTCTGGCCTGTCTCCTGCTTCCTCACCATTAAGCACTGGTCTGGGGCCGACCAGAATCACAGGCCACAGCCACTCGCTTGCCTTGCCTGTGCGTGTGTGTGTGTGTGTGTCCGCTCCGTGGAGCTCCCCGTCAAGGGTGAATACCCCGGTGTTTCCTGGGGTCAGCAGTTGTGGGGGTGGGGGGGGGGTGTTACCTCGTGGGGTGTTTGCAGCCGAGTCTGCCTCTCTCTGCTGGCTAACCCAACCCGAACCCCCCTCTGCGCCTGAGGGCAGGGGGAGGCCGCAGGCTTTGCTTCCAGCCCTCGCTCACCCCCACAGCTCAGGCCCGAATGGGAGCAGGGGGAGCAGCTGGTCTCCTGGACCCGTGGCCCAGCGAGAGTCAGCACCCTCAGGAGAGGAGGATGGCCTTGCATCTCGGTAGAGAGAGGGGTTGGGGGGGAGAGGGGGAGAGAGGGGCACAACGAGAGAGAGAGAGAGAGGGGCAGAGAGAGAGAGAGGGGGCAGAGAGAGAGAGCGAGAGAGCACAGAGAGAGAGGGGCAGAGAGAGAGGGGCAGAGAGAGAGAGAGGGGCAGAGAGAGAGAGGGAGGGGCAGAGAGAGAGAGCGAGAGAGCACAGAGAGGGAGAGGGGCAGAGAGAGAGGGGCAGAGAGAGAGGGGCAGAGAGAGAGCGAGAGAGGCAGAAAGAGAGAGCGAGAGAGGCAGAGAGAGAGAGAGAGAGGGGCAGAGAGAGAGAGAGAGGCAGAGAGAGAGAGAGAGAGAGGGGCAGAGAGAGCGGGAGTGTAACGGAGAGAGAGAGAGAGAGGGGCAGAGAGAGAGAGAGGGGCAGAGAGAGAGAGAGAGGCAGAGAGAGAGAGAGAGAGAGGGCAGAGAGAGAGAGAGGGGCAGAGAGAGAGAGAGAGGCAGAGAGAGAGAGAGGGGCAGAGAGAGAGAGAGAGGCAGAGAGAGAGAGAGAGAGAGGGGCAGAGAGAGAGAGAGGGGCAGAGAGAGAGAGAGAGGCAGAGAGAGAGAGAGGGGCAGAGAGAGAGAGAGGGGCAGAGAGAGAGGGGCAGAGAGAGAGAGAGAGAGAGGGGCAGAGAGAGAGAGAGGGGCAGAGAGAGAGAGAGAGAGGCAGAGAGAGAGAAAGTGGCAGAGAGAGAGAGAAAGAGAGGGCAGAGAGAGAGAGAGAGAGAGGGGCAGAGAGAGAGAGAGGGGCAGAGAGAGAGAGAGGGGCAGAGAGAGAGAGAGGGGCAGAGAGAGAGGGGCAGAGAGAGAGGGGCAGAGAGAGAGGGGCAGAGAGAGAGCGAGAGAGGCAGAAAGAGAGAGCGAGAGAGGCAGAGAGAGAGAGAGGGGCAGAGAGAGAGAGAGAAAGAGGCAGAGAGAGAGAGAGGGGCAGAGAGAGAGAGAGGGGCAGAGAGAGAGAGAGGGGCAGAGAGAGAGAGAGAGAGAGGCAGAGAGAGAGAGAAGGGCAGAGAGAGAGAGAGAGAGAGGCAGAGAGAGAGAGAGGGGCAGAGAGAGAGAGCGAGAGAGGCAGAGAGAGAGAGGGGCAGAAAGAGAGCGAGAGAGGCAGAGAGAGAGAGAGGTGCAGAGAGAGAGAGAGGGGCAGAAAGAGAGCGAGAGAGGCAGAGAGAGAGAGAGAGGGCAGAAAGAGAGAGCGAGAGAGCAGAGAGAGAGAGAGAGGGAGAGAGCAGAGAGAGAGAGAGGGGCAGAAAGAGAGCGAGAGAGGCAGAGAGAGAGAGAGAGGGCAGAAAGAGAGAGCGAGAGAGCAGAGAGAGAGAGAGGGAGAGAGCAGAGAGAGAGAGAGGGGCAGAAAGAGAGCGAGAGAGGCAGAGAGAGAGAGAGAGGGCAGAAAGAGAGAGCGAGAGAGCAGAGAGAGAGAGAGGGAGAGAGCAGAGAGAGAGAGAGGGGCAGAGAGAGAGGGGCAGAGAGAGAGGGGCCAGAGAGAGAGAGAGAGAGAGAGAGGGGCAGAAAGAGAGCGAGAGAGGCAGAAAGAGAGAGTGAGAGAGGCAGAGAGAGAGAGAGGGGCAGAGAGAGAGAGAGGGGCAGAAAGAGAGAGTGAGAGAGGCAGAGAGAGAGAGAGAGGGCAGAAAGAGAGAGCGATAGAGGCAGAGAGAGAGAGGGCAGAAAGAGAGAGCGAGAGAGGCAGAGAGAGAGAGAGGGGCAGAGAAAGAGAGCGAGAGAGCAGAGAGAGAGAGAGGAGCAGAGAGAGAGGGGCAGAGAGAGAGGGGGCAGAGAGAGAGAGAGAGAGAGGCAGAAAGAGAGCGAGAGAGGCAGAAAGAGAGAGTGAGAGAGGCAGAGAGAGAGAGAGGGGCAGAGAGAGAGAGAGGGGCAGAAAGAGAGAGCAAGAGAGGCAGAGAGAGAGAGAGGGGCAGAGAGAGAGAGTGAGAGAGCAGAGAGAGAGAGAGGGGCAGAAAGAGAGAGAGCGAGAGAGCAGAGAGAGAGAGAGGGGCAGAAAGAGAGAGAGCGAGAGAGGGGCAGAGAGAGGGAGAGAGGG
The DNA here is from genome assembly GCF_017639515.1 of Carcharodon carcharias. Classification (NCBI taxonomy): domain Eukaryota; kingdom Metazoa; phylum Chordata; class Chondrichthyes; order Lamniformes; family Lamnidae; genus Carcharodon; species Carcharodon carcharias. The sequence goes on from NW_024470758.1 coordinate 94,374, forward strand.
GCAGAGAGAGAGAGAGGCAGAGAGAGAGAGAGAGGCAGAGAGAGAGAGAGGGAGGGGCAGAGAGAGAGGGGGGCAGGGAGAGAGAGATGGGCAGAGAGAGAGATGGGCAGAGAGAGAGAGAGGGCAGAGAGAGGGAGTGAGGGGCAGAGAGAGAGGGCAGAGAGAGAGAGAGAGGCAGAGAGAGAGGGGCAGAGAGAGAGAGAAAGAGAGGGGCAGAAAGAGGGAGAGAGGGGCAGAGAGAGAGGGGCAGAGAGAGAGAGAGGCAGAGAGATAGAGGGGGGGACAAAAAGAGGCGGGAAGAGAGAGAGGGCAGAGAGAGAGAGAGCAGAGAGAGAGGGACAGAGAGAGAGAAGGGGGGGACAAAAAGAGGGGGGAAGAGAGAGAGGGGAAAAGGGGGAGAGGGGTAAAGAGGGGAAAGGAAGGGGAGAGAAAGCGGGGGAAGGAAAGAGTGAGAGAGAAGGTGGGAGAGGAAGAGAGAAAGAGAGAGATAGGGAGGGAGGGAGGGAGGGAAAGAGAGAAAGGGAGGGGGCGAGAGAGAGAGAAAAAGGGAGAGAGAGAGAAATAGAGAGAGGGGGAGGGGTGAGTGAGATATCTCATAAATGAAACATCTGAGAATGAATCAGCCACTTGACAAACAATCAACCTTCAAGAATTTAAGCTGGGTGGACATTGAACTCGATTGTGTTGTGGCTCATCCACGTCGATCCATGGGTCTCGCTCCATTGACCCTCAACCCCCAACCCTGGAAAGAGCGATCTCCAGCACTGGGACTCTTAACCTCTGACCCCTGGAGCAAGGCCCCCTCAGCTTGAAGGCAGAGAGCTTCTAGCACTTTCCTTCCATTTCCGGCCTCCCTCCCGGGGTCCGGGAAACCGCCTCGGGTCTGTTTCGGGGTTGGGAACAGGCGGTTCCCGCTGCCCGAAACCCATAACGTTAACAACAGGGCGAGAGGAAGGTTGAAGGTCAGCCGGAGGTCAAAGTTCTCCCCCTTTCCTACCGCAACCCCCCCCACACCCCCACACCCCCACACAACGGGATCGCCCTGGGAATCTAAATCATCGTCTCCATTGCCCCGATGGAACTCCCAGTTACCACGGCGAGTGGGGCGGGGTGGGAAGCGGAGATGAAACTTGCATTTCTGTAGCGCCCTTCGCCACCTCAGGACGTGTTCCCAAAGGGCGCTTTCGGAGCGGAGCAATGCAGGAAACGGGGCGGCCGGCTCGCGCACAGCAAGATCCCACAAACAGCAACGTGGTAACGGCCCATCGGGTCATCAGGTTTTGTTTTTACGGGGAGGGGGTGTTGGGTGGGGTGGGGGGCAGGGGGGGGGGCTGGAGAATTCCCTCCCCGCTGCCCACCCCCCCCCCCCACCCCACACTTCTTCCACTAGTGGCCGTGGGATCTTTTACACCCACCCGAGGGGGCAGGCTGTGGAGGGCCATACAGCCGCCATTTTGCCTGACAGTCGGCACCTCTGACAGTGCTGCACCGACAGGGTCGGCCTGCATTACGAGCTGAAGCCTCCGGAGGAGCTTGTGGCTCGAATCCAGGGACTCCCGACTCGGAGCGCTCCATCCGACGGACTGAATTTAACCCCTTCAGCAAACCCCCCCCCAACCACCCCGGCACCTTTCTGCGCTGTGCACCCACCCCCCCACAACCCTCACCCCGCCCCTGACCCCCCACCCCCCCCCACCCCCAACACACACCCGCCCCTTCCCTTGCCCGCCCCCCTCGTAGGCCGAGATATCCTCCCTGAACCCGGTCACTCCAGGAGCGCTCCGGAGTGATTCCTCCATGAGTTGGAATTTACCGGAAATATCTGCATGATCCAGCATTTATTTTGACCTTTACAGTGTTGTATAAGTGACAACGCCTTCAGTGTAAAGGCACACCCACTTACACTTTCTCTAACCACCGGTAGAGACAGTGGCTGTGAAATGTGGCCTAGCTTTGAAGTGACTGCTCCTTTTGTCACTCTGAGCACTGCTGCTCTAGGGGTAAACAGTGGCTCCAGGGCCCCGGGTTAATATCCCACCCGCTCTTCTCCCAATACGGGACGTGGGACCCTTTACACCCGCTTGAGGGGGCAGGCCCCGGGGGCCTGGGTTCAATGACACTCCCAAAATGTTCAGCACACCCTCAGTACTGACCCTCTGACAGTGCAGCACTCCCTCAGTACTGACCCTCCGACAGTGCAGCACTCCCTCAGTACTGACCCTCCGACAGTGCAGCACTCCCTCAGTACTGACCCTCCGACAGTGCAGCACTCCCTCAGTACTGACCCTCTGACAGTGCAGCACTCCCTCAGTACTGACCCTCCGACAGTGCAGCACTCCCTCAGTACTGACCCTCTGACAGTGCAGCACTCCCTCAGTACTGACCCTCCGACAGTGCAGCACTCCCTCAGTACTGACCCTCTGACAGTGCAGCACTCCCTCAGTACTGACCCTCCGACAGTGCAGCACTCCCTCAGTACTGACCCTCTGACAGTGCAGCACTCCCTCAGTACTGACCCTCCGACAGTGCAGCACTCCCTCAGTACTGACCCTCTGACAGTGCAGCACTCCCTCAGTACTGACCCTCCGACAGTGCAGCACTCCCTCAGTACTGACCCTCCGACAGTGCAGCACTCCCTCAGTACTGACCCTCTGACAGTGCAGCACTCCCTCATTACTGACCCTCCGGCAGTGCAGCACTCCCTCGGTGCTGACCCTCTGACAGTGCAGCACTCCCTCAGTACTGACCCTCCGACAGTGCAGCACTCCCTCGGTGCTAACCCTCTGACAGCGCAGCACTCCCTCAGTACTGACCCTCCGACAGTGCCACACTCCCTCAATACTGACCCTCCGACAGAGCAGCACTCCCTCAGTACTGACCCTCTGACAGTGCAGCACTCCCTCAGTACTGACCCACTGACAGTGCAGGACTCCGTCAGTACTGACCCTCTGACAGTGCAGCACTCCTTCAGTACTGACCCTCTGACAGTGCAGCGCTCCTTCAGTACTGACCCTCCGACAGTGCAGCACTCCCTCAGTACTGACCCTCCGACAGTGCAGCACTCCTTCAGTACTGACCCTCCGACAGAGCAGCACTCCCTCAGTACTGACTCTCCGACAGTGCAGCACTCCTTCAGTACTGACCCTCCGACAGAGCAGCACTCCCTCAGATCTGACCCTCCAGCAGTGCAGCACTCCCTCAGTACTGACCCTCCGACAGAGCAGCACTCCCCCAGTACTGACCCTCCGACAGTGCAGCACTCCCTCAGTACTGACCCTCCGACAGTGCAGCGCTCCCTCGATAGAGAATGGGACTAAGTACAATGTGCTGGGAAAAGAGCCATGATGAGTGAAGGGCCTCCTCCTACTTTTGGTGCTTCTGTGCTCTCCAGGTTGGAAAGTGAATTATTCTCAGGGAATCCGATATAAATCAGCTTCCTGGGCAGGCTGGCGGTGAAACAGGGGCTGAGATCAGCTCATACTTGGCAGCAGTTGTCACTCTTCCCTATTTGGTCTCAGGCGACTTTCTCTTTTACTTCGAGCTGTTTGGGAATTTCTGAAATGTAAACTGACCACTCAGGCTCTGTCTCTCCCTCTCTCTCTCTCTCTTGTTTTACTATTCCTGTCTTTCCCGCTTCGTTCAGGGCTAGGGTTCCTCTCTGGCTTCCTGAGGCCAACCTTCGTCTCTGAAGTGATTGCTCGGGGTCGGCGGGGAGCTGGGGTGTTGGGGTGGGTTGCTCCTGCATGTGGGATCATGCTGTGCGCTTGATCAATCATTGCCGTTTGCTGGTCTGGCCTGGCAACTGGGACTCCAGTTCGGAACTGCCAATCACTGTGGGGAGCCCTTTTCTTTTGAGACAACAGGGAGAGAAGATACCGCCAGAGCGAGAGATAGAGAGAGCGGGAGTGCAAACGACAGAGCGAGAGAGCTAGAGTGGGAGCTAATCGCGCAAGCGAGAGAGAGCGCGCAAGCGAGAGAGAGAGTGCACAAGCGAGAGCGAGTCCACGAGAGAGAGAGAGCACAAGCGCGGGAGAGAGTGCACAAGCGAGAGAGAGAAAGAGCACAAGCGAGAGAAAGAGAGCGCGCAAGCAAGAGAGAGAGAGAGCGCGCAAGCGAAAGAGCGCGCGCAAGTGAGTGCACAAGCGAGAGAGAGAACGAGCGTGCAAGCGAGAGAGAGAGTGCGAGAGAGAGAGAGTGCGCTAGTGAGAGAGAGAGCGTGCAAGCGAGAGAGAGAGAGTGCATGGCAGAGAGAGTGCGCTAGCGAGAGAGAGAGAGCGCGCAAGAGAGAGTGCGCTAGCGAAAAAGAGCGCGTGCAAGCGAGAGAGAGAGAGTGCGCTAGCGAGAGAGAGAGAGAATGTGCTAGTGAGAGAGAGTGCACTAGTGAGAGAGAGAGAGTGCAAGCGAGAGAGAGAGAGAGTGCAAGCGAGAGACACTAGCAAGAGAGCGAGACATGAATACAGACAGAGAGTAAAATCCCATAGGCTGTTTACTCGTGTCCTTGCCAATCTAACGATGATGTCTACCTTGACTCTGCTCATGTTGCTCTCTTGGCGCCGAGCCAGAAAGATCCGCATTTCGAAAGCACCTGACACCACCTCACAAGGTCTCAAAGTGCTTCACAGCCAACAAAGTCCTTTCTTCTCAAACCCTGAAGTGCATTCACTGTCGCAAAGCGGGTAAGGAGGCAGCCAATTTACACACAGCAAGATCTCACAGGCAGCAAGGCGGCGATGCCCAGATTGGGCCCAGAGGCCACTGATCATGGTGGAGGCTTGTTGGCTCGACCATCACTGCCATCCCCTACCCCTCGAGGCTTGAGGGCAAAAGCCAGGCTGGGTGCGCCCGGTGCCAATGCTGAGGGAGTGCTGCCCTGTCAGTGGTGCCGTTTCTCTCACAGGAAGTTAATTTAGTTTAAGTTATTCTTTCACAGCATGTGCTGGCGAGGCCCAGCATTTATTGCCCACCCCTAATTGCCCTCAAACTGAGTGGCTCGCTTGGCCATTTCAGAGTCACGCACATCGCTGTGGGGTCTGGAGTCACATGTAGGCCCAGACCGGGTAAGGACCGGGTAAAGAGGGGGCATTAGTGAACCAGATGGGGTTTTTACATCAATTGATGATGGTCGTCATGGTCATCATCACTGAGACTAGCTTTATAACTCCAGATTTATTAATTGAATTTAAATTCCACCAGCTGCCCTGATGGGATTTGAACCCATGTCCCCCAGAGCATTAGTCCGAGCCTCTGGGGTCACTAGCCCAGTGACGTTAAGCTGAGCCAATCTCTGGTGGCCAAAAACTCCCAGGGCCTGTATTGGAACCACCCGTTGAGGTTTGGTGACTGCCCTGACTGTGTAGCTCAGGTCTGTGCATAGGCCCTCATCCCCTCAGCTGAGGTAGGCCTCGAGGGCAGTCGACGAGGGCTGTCCAGTGCCTCAGAGCTCTGTCGACGAGGGCAAGAAGATTCAGCCCCTGGGGGGGTGGGGGGTCAGTAACGCCACCTCCCACCCCAGGACAATAGGGTGGCAGTGTTCTTTCTTTACCCTGGCACCATGGAGCAGCATGGCACTGTCGCTGATGTTTGTCAACACACCCGGTTAGTTCCCTCAAGCCCAAGGATCAGCCATTGAGGTCAAAGTGCATGGCGACAGCAGTCCACCCACGCAAACAGCGGGCAGGCAAAGAGGATCCAGGCTCACAGCAATGTGGCTGACTCTCAAATGCCCTCTGAAATGGCCTGGCAAGACACTCAGCCCTATCCAATTGTACTCGAACACAATCTGTAACCTCATGGCCCAGCATATCCCCCACTCTACCATTACCATCAAGGCAGGGGATCAACCCTGGTTCAATGAAGAGTACAGGAGGGCATGTCAGGAGCAGCACCAGGCATACCTAAAAATGAGGTGTCAACCTGGTGAAGCTATAACACAAGGATACTTGTGTTACAAACAGCATAAGCAGCAAGTGATAGACAGAGATAAGCGATCTCACAACCAACAGATCAGATCTAAACTCTGCAGTCCTGCCACATCCAGTCGTGAATGGTCAGGGACGATTAAACAACTCACTGGAGGAGGAGGTTCCGCACATATCCCCATCCTCAATGATGGAGGAGCCCAGCACATCAGTGTAAAAGATAAGGCTGAAGCATTTGCTACAATCTTCAGCCAGAAGTGCTGAGTGGATGATCCATCTCAGCCTCCTCCAGAGGTCCCCAGCATTACAGATGCCAGTCTTCAGCCAATTCAATTCACTCCACATGATATCAAGAAATGGCTGAAGGCACTGGATACAGCAAAGGCTGTGGGCCCTGACAATATTCCAGCAATAGTACTGAAGACTCGTGCTCCAGAACTTGCCGCACCCCCTAGCCAAGCTGTTCCAGTACAGCTACAACACTGACATCTACCCGGCTATGTGGAAAATTGCCCAGGTATGTCCTGTACACAAAAAGCAGGACAAATCCAACCCGGCCAACTACCCCCCATCAGTCTACTCTCCATCATCAGTAAAGTGATGGAAGGGGTCATCAACAGTGCTATCAAGCAGCACTTCATTAGCAATAACCTGCTCACTGATGCCCAGTTTGGGTTCCGCCAGGGCCACTCAGCTCCTGACCTCATTACAGCCTTGGTTCAAACATGGACAAAAGAGCTGAACTCCCAAGGTGAGGTGAGAGTGACTGCCCTTCACATCAAGGCAGCATTTGACCGAGTGTGGCATCAAGGAGCCCTGGCAAAACTGGAGTCAAGGGGAAAACTCTCTGCTGGTTGGAGTCATACCTAGCACAAAGGAAGATGGTTGTGGTTGTTGGAGGTCAATCATCTCAGCTCCAGGACATCACTGCAGGAGTTCCTCAGGGTAGTGTCCTCGGCCCAACCATCTTCAGCTGCTTCATCAATGACCTTCCCTCCATCATATGGTCAGAAGTGGGGATGTTCGCTGATGATTGGACAATGTTCAGCACCATTCGTGACTCCTCAGATACTGAAGCAGTCCATGTCCAAATGCAGCAAGAACTGGACAATATCCAGGCTTGGGCTGACAAGTGGCAAGTAACATTCACACCACACAAGTGTCAGGCAATGACCATCTCCAACAAGAGAGAATCTAACCATCACCCCTTGACATTCAATGGCAATACCATCACTGAATCCCCCACTATCAACATCCTGGGGGTTACCATTGACCAGGATCTGAACTGGACCAGCCATATAAATACTGTGGCTATAAGAACAGGTCAGAGGCTGGGAATCCTGCAACGAGTAACTCACCTCCTGACTCCCAGAGCCTGTCCACCATCTACAAGGCACAAGTCAGGAGTGTGATGGAATACTTCCCACTTGCCTGGATGAGCGCAGCTCCCACAACACTCAAGAAGCTCGACACCATCCAGGACAAAGCAGCCCCGCTTGATTGGCACCCCATCCACAAACATTCACTCCCTCCATCACCGACGCACAGTAGCAGCAGTGTGTGTACCATCTACAAGATGCACTGCAGCAACTCACCAAGGCTCCTTCAGCAGCACCTTCCAAACCTATGACCTCTACCATCTAGAAGGACAAGGGCAGCAGACACATGGGGAATACCACCACCTGCAAGTTCCCCTCTGAGCCACTCACCATCCTGACTTGGAAATATATCGGCCGTTCCTTCACTGTCGCTGGGTCAAAATCCTGGAACTCCCTCCCTAACAGCACAGTGGGTGTACCTACACCACAAGGACTGCAGCAGTTCAAGAAGATAGCTCAGCCCCACCTTCTCAAGGGGCAGCTAGGGATGGGCAATAAAATGCTGGGCCCAGCCAGCGATGCCCACATCCTGTAAGTGAATGAAGAAGGGAGCATTTCTGATGGTCCATGTGTCTCCATGATAACAGAGAAGAGTTGTTATCTGCCCGACCAGTTCATCTATGTTTGTTTCCTGTTTCATAGTATGTAAGGGGGATCTCCAAGATCAGAGTTGCAGCCTCATGACAATCCCAATCCAAATTGAAGAATTTGTAAGCATGTGCAAGCTGCCCTCGCACAGTGTCCCTTTCCCAAAGTCTGATGGGCACAGTTGGAGGTCCTATTATTAACGAGGGAGGCTCGAGGCCCATTGATAATAGAAAAGGAGACCAAAGCACAGCGATAACAGGAGAGGCCTGAGGCCTAGTGATATTGAGAGAGGCCCAGGTCCCAGTGGGGAGGGGAGGTGGGGTGGGGGAGTGGGGGGGGGGTGGTGGGTGTTGGTGGGGGGGAGGACTGAGGCCCATCGACAACTAGGAGGTTAAGGTCCACTAATACCGGAGGCAGCCCCTGGGCTCAGCGATAATGGGGGAAGGTTCAAGGCCTAGCAATGAAGGCCCAGGGTCCAGTGATGCTGGAAGGTCTGATCGAGGGCCAGCAATAATGAGGGAGACACACAAGATCCAAGACTCTGGACATGGTTAACTGATGCAACCTGCTCTAATCCCACTTCCCCATCTCCATTTTTATACTTCCTCCTCAACGGGTTCTCAATTCCCTTTTAAATGGGGATCTAGGCCTCAGGCTCAGTGTTGTGGTAAACGGTGCCAGGTTCCAATGGTCCTCCGAACAACAGCAACAGCCTCTCTAACCAGCACTGACAGCGTATGAACAGTTTCGAGATGTCCCAGAGGGGCAGGGTGAGCTGTAAGGTGCTGTTAGTGTGACAGTTCACTCGAATCAACCCTCCTAGCCCACTTCTCCCCAGGCATTGGGAGTATTTGGCATCACTCAGTCACATAGATAGTGATGTTACAACCAAAGATATACCGTCAATAATCACTGGGCTGCAACACAACGCATTTCCACGAAACTTGCAGAGAAACATGCACGGTGATCTCATAGAAACATATAAAATCCTAACAGGACTAGACAGGGTAGATGCAGGAAGGATGTTCCCGATGGTGGGGGGAGTCCAGAACCAGGGAGCCACAGTCTGGAGGATACAGGGTAGACCATTCAGGACTGAGATGAGGAGAAATGTCTTCACCCAGAGAGTGGTGAGGCTGTGGAATTCGCTACCACAGAAAGTAGTTGAGGCCAAAACATTGTATGTTTTCAAGAAGGAGTTAGATATAGCTCTTGGGGCGAAAGGGGTCAAAGGGTACGGGGAGAAAGCGGGAGCAGGGCTATTGAGTTGGATGATCAACCATGAGCATAATGAATGGTGGAGCAGGCTCGAAGGGCCGAATGGCCTCCTCCTGCTCCTAGTTTCTATGTTTCTAAAAGTGCCATATCCACACTTTAATCTGTGCCCTCAAAGAAGTATTAATTTTTTAGATGCAAATTGATTGTCCTCTATCGGATAGGTGGTGTCAGTACTAAAAGAGACAGGTACCACCAACCCCACTCCGAGCAGGTACAGCACGGGGTTAGATACAGAGTAAATCTCCGTCTGCACTTTCCCCATTAAACACTCCCAGGACAGGTACAGCACGGGGTTAGATACAGAGTAAATCTCCCTCTACACTGTCCCCAACAAACACTCCCAGGACAGGTACAGCACGGGGTTAGATACAGAGTAAAGCTCCCTCTACACTGTCCCCATCAAACACTCCCATGACAGGTACAGCACAGCGTTAGATACAGAGTAAAGTTCCCTCTACACTGTCCCCATCAAACACTCCCATGACAGGTACAGCACGCGGTTAGATACAGAGTAAAGTTCCCTCTACACTGTCCCCATCAAACATTCCCAGGACATGTACAGTACAGGGTTAGATACAGAGTAAATCTCCCTCTGCACCATCCCCATCAAACACTCCCAGGACAGGTACAGCATGGGGTTAGATACAGAGTAAAGCTCCCCCTCACTGCCTCAGCAACCTGGAGATGTTATTGGGGGACTGGGGCGGTGGGAGGCACTGTAGTGCAGGCCAGAGGGCGCCGCCATCTCTCTCTGCCACTCCGCAGAGCCATGGCAGCACAGGGTGAGGGTAGATCCAGGGAGCTGCAGCTTGGCTCGGGGACTGTGCAGATGAAAGCTGTCAGCAGTCACAAAGGCTGTGTAAAGGTCTGGAGTACAGAAGACGGGGCCTGCTTTACCTGTCGAACACCAGGTGGGTGAGAATGGAGCGTAAAGTAGGAAGAGTGCAGCACCCTGCGGACTACTGATTCCCTGAATTCACCCAGACGAGTAACCCCCAAACACAAAAGGGCACAGCCACAGGAACATTGTGAAAGCTTCACACAGCTATCCCCCCCTGGGATCTCAAAGTGCATAGCAACGTCGTAATGAACTTAATTTTAAAAATAAACGCACCCATTCGGGTTACAGGAGTGCTGGGAGCGAGCTGGACTCTACACACTGAGAGGAGGGGCAAGGCAGAGTGGCTATCATCTCTCCCCTGCCATGGCTATAATTGCCCCAAAACCCCAGGCACACCGAGCCTCAATGACTGAGGGGCAGAGGAGAGGGGCAGAGGAGAGGGGCCGACGAAGAGTAGAGGGGAGGAGAGGGGATCAACTGTCTCTCCCTTCCTGGAGGATTTACACTGATTATAAAATAGATTACTGCACCCCCCCCCCACCACACACAAAACAAACTCAGCTGCAAGGCAAGACTGTACCAAACCACCCCCAGCTCAAACAAAAAAACAAAACGATTCTTGCTCCTTATATATATTTATATATTGTAACAAGTCCGATCTTTTTTTGGCTTTGGCAAAACAAGACCATCGCGGGTCCCCAGGAGGGGAGGCTTGTGTCAAAAGGAGAAATGGACTTGGCAGCTACACTTCCTTAAACTGTTTGCCTCTCCCCTCCCTAGTCAGTCGCAGGAGAAGTCTCAGAACCCTGCCCCTCCGGCTCCCTCTCCTCGATCTTGCGAGAGAAACTCTCGGATAGAATGAAACTTTTTGACTCACCATTTTTTGGTGCATTCCACTACGAGCTCCTGGTAGGAAGCGACGAACTGAAATTTGGCTGCTCTTTTGCCCACTCGTTGGAGCCTCTTCCACACCGAGGTCATTTCTCGTGTCTTGTGCTTTTAGCTAAAAAAAATCCCTCGGGCTGTAAACAAACCAAACACCCACCACAGAGAGAGAGAGAGAGAGAGAGAGAAAACAGTTTTGTTTTGTGTTTGGTGGTGGTGGAGGAGGAGGGGGGGTGGTGGTGGGGGTGGTGTAAGAGCAGGAGGTTGCCTTGCAAACAAACTTCACAAGAAATTATATATATCACATGTCTGCAGCCCAGTCACACTTTTCAAATAGAGACCTAATCCACTTTTGTCAATGTTCCCCCAGGGCTACTCCAAGTCAGGAAATGAAACACACACTGAATTCAGTCCACGTCTGTTCTGCCTGGTGTACACTACACCGCGCCCCCCAACCCCCCCAGACCCCAGCCCCAAGCTTCTCCTGTCAATGTCCACAGAGGCAATTCATTTCCCCAGCTCCCTTCCCGACAGTTGCAATCTCTTGATTGAGAAAGGACTTGCAAACTGACCAGCTCCCTCTCGCTCTCTCTCTCTCTCTCTCACTCTGTCTAGCTCTGCCCCTCCTCTTTCCTTAGTCCTGCCTTATGTGTGTCACCGCTGCATAAACTGATGTAAACCACCCTTCAGAGAGACTCAGCACCGATCCAGATAAGCCTTTTACCTCTCTCTCTGAGAGAGAGAGATACACACACACACACACACACACACCAGGCAACAATAACCTGCATTCATATAGCGCCTTATTCCTCCCCCCCCCCCCCCCCACCCCCAACACACTTTTTTCTTTCACGGGATGTGGGAGTCGCTGGCAAGGCCAGCATTTCTTGCCCCACCCACCCCCCACCCCCACAAAAAATGCCCCTTCAGCTGAGTGGCTCTCAGAGGGAGTTAACAGTCAGCCACAGTGCCGTGGGTGTGGAGTCTGGATTCACGCGTGTAAGGACAGCAGGGTTCCTTCCGATTAGTGAACCAGATGGGGGTTTTTTTTACACAATCGATGATGATTTCAAAGTCACTACAGACTAGCTTTATAATTCCAGATTTATTAACTGAGTTTAAATTCCATCAGAAGCGTTTGGCTACAAGGCTACAGGCCTAGAGCTGGAAAATGGGATTACAATACTTAGGTACTTGTTTGACCGGCACACACTCGATGGGCTGAAGGGCCTTTTTCCTGTGCTGCAGACCCCTATGACTCTATGTGGTGGGATTTGAACCCATCCCCCCCCCCCCACCACGATCCTGGGCCTCGGGATTATTAGTCTGGTAACATTACCACTACACTGTCCCACACACCAGTTCTAACCATAAGACATAGGAGCAGAAATCAGGCCATTCGGCCCATCGAGTCTGCTCCACCATTCAATCATGGCTGATAAGTTTCTCAACCCCCCCCCCCACCATTCTCCCGCCTTCTCCCCATGGCATTTGCCTTCCTAACTACCGACTCAACCCAGGCCATGATCAGGTAATCCAGCAGACGAAGGCCCGTGAGAGGACCTGGTGTGAGAAGTCAAGAGAGGGACAGACCAACTGTACCCACAGGCCGGGGCAAAGCAGCCCCATCAATATAGAAACAGGAGGAACAAAAGCAGAACATGCTGGACAAACTCAGCAGGTCTGACAGCGCCCGTGGAGAGAGAAACCGAGTTAATGTTTCGAGTCCGTATGACTCTTATTCAGAACTCCGTGACTCTTCTTTCAAGTCATACAGACTCGAAACGTTAACTCCGTCTCTCTCTCTCTCTCTCTCCACAGATGCTGCCAGACCTGCTGAGTTTTCCCAGCGTTTTCTGTTTTTGTATCAGGTTTCCAGCATCCGCAGTATTTTGCTTTTAGCTACAGAAACAGGAGGAGGCCATTCAGCCCCTCGAACCCCTTCCGGCCATTCAACGAGATCACGGCTGATCTGTATCTTAACATCGCCTTAGTTCCCGAGCCCTCTTAGCGCAACAAAAATATTCTATCAATCGCAGCTTGGAAATGTTCAATTGATCTTCAGACTGGACAGCTTTTTGCGGGGGGATGGGGGTGGGGAGAGATTTCCCAGATTCCCACTCCCCTCTGTGTGAGGAAGCACTTCCTGACATCACCCCCCGAACGGCCTGGCTCTCGTTTTAAGGTTCGGCCCCCACTTTGTTCTGAACTGCACCCGCCCCACCCCCAAACAACCTGAGGAAACAGTTTCTCTCTACCGTCGACCCTCTCAAATCCTTCAATCATCTTAAACCCCTGGACTAGATTGCCCCTTGACCCCCTACGCCCGTGGGAATAAAAGCCCAGGCTGTGCGGCCTGTCCTCGCAATTTAACCCTTTAAGCATAGGGATCGTTCTGGTGAATCTGTGAGCGCTGCGTCCAAGGCCGAAGTGTCCTTCCTGAGGTGCGGGGCCCAGAACCGAACCCGGTTACTCCAGGTAGGGGTGGGGAGGGGGTAAAAACAAAATAACTGCGGATGCTGGAAATCCAAAACAAAAACAAAAACAGAATTACCTGGAAAAACTCAGCAAGTCTGGCAGCATCGGCGGAGAAGAAAAGAGTTGACGTTTCGAGTCCTCAGGGGTAGTTTGACCAGTTTTATATAAACTGTAACATAACTCCCACCCCCTTTGGATTGAAGACCCCTTGAGATAAAGGATAATCTCCCATTAGACTTTTTAATTACATTTTGTACTTGGCCTCCAGTTTCTAGCGATTTGTAAATTTGTACGTCCAAATCTCCCTGCTCCTCCATCTGGTAGCGTTAAAAATGAACAATTCTAGCTTGCCTTCCTTGGATCCAGAGTGAATTCCCTCGACTGTTCCTCAGGTCGAACTGTAGACACCAGAGCCTGGCCCGCTCCCTCAGTCTGTCGCTATTCTTTAGCAACATGCTGCTCCCCTCTGTCTCCATTGGTGGGACAAGGACTGGGGGTGGGGGACACAGGTTTTAAGGTTTTGGGTGAGGAAGGGGGGGATGTGAGGAGGAAGGATTTTAACGCAGCGAGTGATCGCGGCCCGGAACTCACTGCCCACGAGGCGGGGAGAGGTGGAAGCGGAGACGATGAATGATTCCGAGAGGAAATTGGGTGGGCGCTCGAGGGAAATAACCGTGCAGGGATACGGGGGTAGAGCAGGGGGGAATGGGACTGACTGCATTGTACGGAGAGCTAGCATGAAATCGAAGGGCTGAATGGCCAGCTGTGCTGTGCCGACTCTATGACAGCAAGATTCCACAAACAGCAATGTGATAATGATGAGATTATCTACTTTTAGTTATGGTGGTTGAGGGGTAAATATTGGCTCCAATACACTGGGAAGAACAACACTCCTTCTCCCGAACACACTTCCTCCAATAGTGCCCGTGGGAACTTTTACATCCAACCAAGAGGGCAGATGGGACTTCCGGTTCATGTCTCAACTGAAAAGCAGTGCAGCTCTCCCTCAGTACTGACCCTCACACAGGTCTGCACTCCCTCAGTACTGACCCTCCGACAGTGCAGCACTCCCTCAGTACTGACCCTCCGACAGTGCAGAACTCCCTCAGTACTGACCCTTCGACAGCGCAGCATTCCCTCAGTACTGACCCTCCGACATTGCAGAATTCCCTCAGTACTGACCCTCCGACAGTGCAGCACTCCCTCAGTACTGACCCTCCGACAGTGCAGCACTCCCTCAGTACTGACCTTCTAACAGTGCAGAAATCCCTCAGTACTGACCCTCTGACAGTGCAGCATTCCCTCAGTACTGACCCTCCGACAGTGCAGCACTCCCTCAGTACTGATCCTCTAACAGTGCAGCACTCCCTCAGTACTGACCCTCTGACAGTGCAGCACTCCCTCAGTACTGACCCTCTGACAGTGCAGCACTCACTCAGTACTGACCCTCCGACAGTGCAGCACTTCCTCAGTATTGACCCTCTGACAGTGCAGCACTCCCTCAGTATTGACCCTCCGACAGTGCAGCACTCCCTCAGTACTGACCCTCTGACAGTGCAGCACTCCCTCAGTATTGACCCTCCGACAGTGCAGCACTCCCTCAGTACTGACCCTCCGACAGTGCAGCACTCCCTCAGTATTGACCCTCCAACAGTGCAGCACTCCCTCAGTACTGACCCTCTGACAGTGCAGCACTCCCTCATTACTGACCCTCTGAGAGTGCAGCACTCCCTCAGTAATGACCCTCTGACAGCGCAGCACTCCCTCAGTACTGACCCTCCGACAGTGCAGCACTCCCTCAGTACTGACCCTCCGACAGTGCAGCACTCCCTCAGTACAGACTCTCCGACAGCGCAGCACTCCCTCAGTATTAACCCTCTGACAGTACAGCACGCCCTCAGTACTGACCCTTCAACAGTGCAGCGCTCCCTCAGTACTGACCCTCCGACTGTACAGCGCTCCCTCAGTACTGACCCTCCGACAGTGCAGCACTCCCTCAGTATTGAACCTCCGACAGTGCAGCACTCCCTCAGTATTGTCCCTCCGACAGTGCAGCACTCCCTCAGTACTGACCCTCTGACAGTGCATCACTCCCTCAGTACTGACCCTCCGACAGGGCAGCACTCCCTCAGTACAGAGCCTCCGACAGTGCAGCACTCCCTCAGTATTGACCCGCTGACAGTGCAGCACTCCCTCAGTACTGACCCTCTGACAGTTCAGCACTCCCTCAGTGCTGACCCTCTGACAGTGCATCACTCCCTCAGTTCTGACCCTCCGACAGTGCAGCACTCCCTCAGTACTGACCCTCCGACAGTGCAGCACTCCCTCAGTACTGACCCTTCAACAGTGCAGCACTCTCTCAGTACTGACCCTCTGACAGTGCATCACTCCCTCAGTACTGACCCTCCGACAGGGCAGCACTCCCTCAGTACAGAGCCTCCGACAGTGCAGCACTCCCTCAGTATTGACCCGCTGACAGTGCAGCACTCCCTCAGTACTGACCCTCTGACAGTTCAGCACTCCCTCAGTGCTGACCCTCTGACAGTGCATCACTCCCTCAGTTCTGACCCTCCGACAGTGCAGCACTCCCTCAGTACTGACCCTCCGACAGTGCAGCACTCCCTCAGTACTGACCCTTCAACAGTGCAGCACTCCCTCAGTACTGACCCTCCGACAGTGCAGCACTCCCTCGGTACTGACTGTCCGACAGTGCAGCACTCCCTCAGTTCTGACCCTCCGACAGTGCAGCACTCCCTCAGTACTGACCCTCCGACAATGCAGTGCTGTTTCAGTTACTGTTCAGTTACTGACCTGCGACAGAGCAGCACTCCCTCAGTACTGGCCCTCCCACAGTGCAGCGCTCCCTCAGTACTGACCCTCCGACATTGCAGTGCTGTTTCAGTTACTGACCTGCCTCAGAGCAGCACTCACTCAGTACTGACCCTCTGACAGTGCAGCACTCCCTCACTATTTCCCCTCTGCTCACCTAATCACATGGTTTATGGACTCATCTCTGGATTGTGTCTCGAACCCACGATCTTCTGACTCGGGTAAGAGGGAGTGAGGGATACCAGTTGATCCAAGCTGCCGTACTCTGTCTCCGTCACTTTATAGCTTGCACCTCCTCTGTTCCTTGGTGATGTTACAATAATAGCTGAGAGAGTAAGTTGTGCCGAGGATACAAAGAGCCTGCAAAGGAATATGGATAGGCTAAGTGCGTGTGCAACGATAGTGCATCATGTTCAACATGTGAGTTGTTCACTTTGGCAGGAAGATTAGAAAAGGAAAATATTATTTAAATGGAGAGAGGCTGTAGACTGCTGTAGTACAGTGGGATCTGGTGCTTGTAGATGAATCACAAAAAGTTAACATACAAGTGCAGCAAGTAATTAGGAAGGCAAAATGCATGTTGGCCTTTATTGCAAGGGGGATGGGATATAAAAGTATGGAAGCCTTGCTACAGATGTACAGAGTCTTGGTGAGATGGCCCCTAGTGTATGGGGTGCAGTTTGGGTCTCCTCACTTAAGGAGGGGTCCTTCTTCTTAGGCCGTCTCCTCGGGATTGAGGATGACTTGCTTCCACTCTGGTTTGATGGGGTCCGAGATGGCCGGCAAGTCCGATGCCGACTCTCTCTCACGCTGGGCGGGCAGTGCTGGAAGGGTTGGGTTTGGAGGGTCCTCTTCCGCGCCTCGGTCTCACCTCTACACGCGTCCAGCGAAGACCCTCGATGTCTTCTGTGCTGTCCCAGATGAGCCTTCTCCAATTTGGTTTGTCACAAGCTGGACATTCCCAGGAGTCGGCGTGGGAAGGGGGGCGGTGGGGGGGGGGGGTGGGGGAGGTGTTTGACCCCTTCGGGATTCTTTGAGGACATCCTTAAAGACTTCCCGGTGTTCCACCCGGGAGTCTCCTGCCGCGTCCGAATTCCGGGCAGAGCAGTTGCTTCGGGAGCGTGGGCTCAGGCCTATGGCCGACGTGTCTCACACAGCGGAGCTGGTTTTGAGCGACTGGTGCCTCGACGCTTGTCGTGTTGGCTCGGGAACGGGCGCTGGGGGTTGGGCCCGCCTTCATTGCCACTGGGTTTGGAGGGTCTTGCGAAGACCCCGCTGGTGGTAGCGCGGCGATGGTTTGAGGTACCCGCCGTTGGCTGTCCAAGCCTCCGAAGCCTATAGGAGCAGGAGGGTCACTGCTGCCCCTGACTTTAGTATTGGGCTTGAGATCGCAATCTGCAAATACTCGTCCTCCGTCAGATGAAGGCTGTACTGGCACATTGGAAGCGATGAAGACTTGCACCTTCATCGAGAGGAGGATCCTAAGATGTGGAATATGGTCCCACGTTTGCCAGGATGTCACCATTGATCTTAATCGACGCGGGGGTAGGGGGAGGAGGTACTTTGGTGTGGGAGCTGGTTAAGAGAGGACCTCAGTTTACCAGGCCCATTTTCTCACCGGCCTCAGAGGCGGCGACCCTGAGCTAGCTTTCTGAGTGAGCGCTTCCACGGCCCGAGTGTTTAAATGGGAAACGTGTAACGAAAAGGACTGTTGGCCCCCTCGAGAGTGAGGCTGGGGCATTAATAATGGGAAACAAGGACATGGTGGGTGGAAGGGTTGATCACATGGTCCGTGTCCATCTAGAAGACTTTGAAAACTTCCCAAAGATTTTTTTAAACACGGTTTCCCTTTCACAAAACCATGTGGACTCTGCCAGCCCCCACTATGAGTTTCTCCGTACCCTGCTATGACCTCCCTAACAAAGATATTTGAAAATTAAGAGGTGAAAGGGAGGGGGGCAGGAGGTGCGGTGGACTGGGGGTGGGGGAGGACTTTAAAATGATCACCACCACCAGGGAAAATGTAATGGGAAAACTAATGGGCCTAAAGGTCGACAAGTCCGTGGATCCTAAAAGAGGTGGCTGCTGGGAGAGTAGAGGCATTGGTCATAATCTTCCAAAATTCCTTAGAATCTGGAAGCGTCCCTGCGGATTGGAAAATAACAAACATGACATCTTTATTCAAGAAAGAAGGGAGGCAGAACGCAGAAATTGATAGGCCTATGAGCCATAGGCCATAGGCAAATTAGACCATAAGACCATAAGACATAGGAGCAGAAATTAGGCCATTCGGCCCATCGAGTCTGCTCCACCATTCAGTCATGGCTGATAAGTTTCTCAACCCCATTCTCCCGCCTTCTCCCCATAACCTTTGACCCCCTTACCAATCAAGAACCTATCTATCTCGCTCTTAAATACACTCAATGACCTGGCCTCCACAGCCTTCTGTGGCAATGAATTCCATAGATTCACCACTCTCTGGCTAAAGAAGTTTCTCCTCATCTCTGTTCTAAAAGGTCTTCCCTTTACTCTGAGGCTGTGCCCTCGGGTCCTAGTCTCTCCTACTAATGGAAACATCTTCCCCACGTCCACTCTATCCAGGCCTTTCAGTATTCTGTAAGTTTCATTCAGATCCCCCCTCATCCTTCTAAGCTCCATCGAGTATAGACCCAGAGCCCTCAAACGTTCCTCATATGTTAAGCCTTTCATTCCTGGGATTGTTCTCGTGAACCTCCTCTGGACCCTCTCCAGGGCCAGCACATCCTTCCTGAGATACGGGGCCCAAAATTGCTCACAATATTCTAAACGTGGTCTGACCAGGGCCTTATAAAGCCTCAGCAGCACATCCCTGCTTTTATATTCTAGTCCTCTCGAAATAAATGCCAACATTGCATTTGCCTTCCTAACTACGGACTCAACTTGCAAGTTAACCTTAAGAGAATCCTGGACTAGGACTCTTGATGAGGCTATAGCAGGATACTTAGAAAATCATAGTGGGGTCTGGCAAAGTCCACATGGTTTTGTGAAAGGGAAACCGTGTTTAAAAAATTTATTAGAGTTCTTTGAAGAAGTAGCCAGCAAGGCGGATAAAGGGGAACCTGTAGATGTGGTGCACTTGGGTTTCCAAAAAGCATTTGATAAGTTGCCATGTCAAAGGCTACAATGCAAAATAAGAGTCCCGTGGTGTAAGGGGGGTAACTTTAGCCTGGATAATAGATAGGGCAGCTGACAGGAAGCAGAGAGTAGGGATAAATCGATCTTTTTCAGGTTGGCAAGCCGCAACTAGTAGAGTGCCACAGGGATCAGTGCCAGGACCTCAACTATCTACAACGATGACTTGGATGAAGGAACCAGATGTTTGCCGACGACACCAGTGGCAGGATTTTCTGGCCCTGCCCACAGTGGGCACCACCGTGGGCGGGAGGGGAAAATTTGGAGAGCGGTCAAAAGTCAACTGACTATGACTGAGGTCGGAGTGCTTTTGGTTTTGGGTTCTAGGCGGCGTGGGGTGAACAGTTTCCGGCCTGCCCTGTAGATTATCTCCAGGCCGGTGGGTAAGTCGCTGGGCGTGAAGGGCAGGATCGCCACAACGGAGAGCGTTGTTGAAATGACGCAGCCTTGTTTGACCCCAGTCTTCACCGTGATGGCTCCGTTGGCGAGGATCACGGCTTGCATGCCACCGTGAAGTAGGCAGAGGATGGTGGCAAATTTCTGAGGGTGGCCAGATGTGAGGAGGACACCCCATAAGCCTTTGCGGTTAACAGGGTCAAAGGCTATTGCGGGGGTAAAAAAGACCACGTATGGGTGGTTGGTGCTTGCGCTGGAGGTGGTTGAGAGAAAATACCCTCCGCTGATTCCTGGGACGAAGGGGGGTTTGTCTTACAAGGAAAAGTTGGGCAGTTTGGGCCTGCGCTCATTGCAGTTTAGAAGAACAAGAGGCGATCTTACTGAAACGTAGAAGATCCTGAGGGGACTCGACAAGGTGGATGCTGGGAGGATGTTTCCCCTCGTGGAGGAGTCTAGGATTAGGGGGCACATTTCCAAAATAAGGGCTCCTCCCCTTTTGTAAGGGCCTTAGGAGGTGAAGCTATCGTCACAGTTTGAATGCCAAGTTTGCTAACCAATCGAATGCTCTGCTGAAGAGCAAGTGCAAGAGTGACTTTTGGCCGCTTCCCTGTCATATTTATTTTCATTCATACTTATTTATTTTTATTTTTTATTCATTCATTGTTTTATCCTTTTTCCTTAGCCCCAAACCACTGCCCCACCCCACCCACCCCCATAGGGTGTTTCTGTTTTTAAATATATTCACGCGTCGCTGGCCGGGCCCAGCGTTTATTGCCCATCCCTAATTGCCCCCTTGAGGAGGTGGGGGTGAGCCGCTGCAGCCCCTGTGGTGTAGGTACACCCACTGTGCGGTTAGGGAGGGAG
>NW_024470758.1:132500-155982 GCF_017639515.1 Carcharodon carcharias
AGAATGTGTTACAGTGAGGGGTGCGGGGTATATCAGAGAGTGTTACAGTGAGGGCTGTGGGGTCTATCAGAGACTGTTATAGTGAGATGAGTGCAGTATATCAGAGAGTGTTACAGTGAGGAGTGTGGGTTATATCAGAGAGTGTTAAAGTGAGGAGTGTGGGGTATATCAGAGAGTGTTACAGTGAAGGGTGTGGGGTATTTCAGAGTGTGTTACAGTGAGGAGTGTGGGGTATTTCAGAGAGTGTTACAGTGAGGAGTGTGGGGTATTTCAGAGTGTGTTACAGTGAGGGGTGTGGGGTATATCGGAGAGTGTTACAGTGAGCGGTGTGGGGTATATCAGAGAATGTTACAGTGAGGGGTGTAGGGTATATGAGAGAGTATTACAGTGAGGGATGTGCGGTATATTAGAGACTGTTACAGTGTGTGGTGTGGGGTATATCAGAGAGTGTTACAGTGATGGGTGTGGGGTATATCAGAGTGTGCTACAGTGAGGAGTGTGGGGTATTTCAGAGTGTGTTACAGTGAGGGGTGTGGGGTATATCAGAATGTGTTACAGTGAGGGGTGTGGGGTATATAAGAGAGTGTTACAGTGAGGAGTGTGGGGTATATCAGAATGTGTTACAGTGAGGAGTGTGGGGTATAACAGAATGTGTTACAGTGAGGAGTGTGGGGTATATCAGAGTGTGTTACAGTGAGGGGTGTGGGGTATATCAGAGAGTGTTGCAGTGAGGAGTGTGGGGTATTACAGAATGTATTACAGGGAGGGCTGTGGGATATATCAGAGTGTCTCACAGTGAGGCGTGTGGGGTATATCAGAATGTGTTACAGTGAGGAGTGTGGGGTATATCAGAGTGTGTTACAGTGAGGGGTGAGCTATATCAGAGGGTATTACAGTGAGGGGTGTGGGTTAGATCAGAGAGTGTTATAGTGAGGAGTGTGGGGTACATCAGAGTTTGTTACAGTGAAGAGTGTGGGGTATATCAGAGAGTGTTACAGTGAGGGTCGTGGGGTATATCAGAGAGTGTTACAGAGAGGGGTGTGAGGTATATCAGAGAGTGTTAGAGAGAGGGGTGTGGGGTATATCAGAGAGTGTTACAGTGAGGAGTTTGGGGTATATGAGAGAGTGTTACAGTGAGGGGTGTGGTGTATAATCAGAGAGTGTTACAATGAGGGGTGTGGGGTATATTAGAAAGTGTTACAGTGAGGGGTGTGGGGTATATCAGAGAGTGTTACAATGAGGGGTGTGGGGTATATCAGAAAGTGTTACAGTGTGGGGTGTGGGGTATATCAGAGTGTGTTACAGTGAGCAGTATTGGATATATCAGAGAGTGTTACCGTGAGTGGTGTGGGTTAGATCAGAGAGTGTTATAGTGAGGAGTGTGGGGTACATCAGAGTTTGTTACAGTGAAGAGTGTGGGGTATATCAGAGAGTGTTACAGTGAGGGGTGGGGTATATCAGAGGGTGTTACAGTGAGCAGTATTGGATATATTAGTGAGTGTTACAGTGAGGGGTGGGGTATATCAGAGAGTGTTACAGTGAGGAGTGTGGGGTACATCAGAGTGTGTTACAGTGAGGAATGTGGGGTATAACAAAATGTGTTACAGTGAGGAGTGTGGGGTATATCAGAGTGTGTTACAGTGAGGGGTGTGGGGTATATCAGAGTGTGTTACAGTGAGCAGTATTGGATATATCAGAGAGTGTTACCGTGAGTGGTGTGGGTTAGATCAGAGAGTGTTATAGTGAGGAGTGTGGGGTACATCAGAGTTTGTTACAGTGAAGAGTGTGGGGTATATCAGAGAGTGTTACAGTGAGGGTCGTGGGGTATATCAGAGAGTGTTACAGAGAGGGGTGTGAGGTATATCAGAGAGTGTTACAGAGAGGGGTGTGGGGTATATCAGAGAGTGTTACAATGAGGGGTGTGGGGTATATTAGAAAGTGTTACAGTGAGGGGTGTGGGGTATATCAGAATGTGTTCCAGTGAGGGGTGTGGGGTATATAAGAGAGTGTTACAGTGAGGAGTGTGGGGTATATCAGAATGTGTTACAGTGAGGAGTGTGGGGTATAACAGAATGTGTTACAGTGAGGAGTGTGGGGTATATCAGAGTGTGTTACAGTGAGGGGTGTGGGGTATATCAGAGAGTGTTGCAGTGAGGAGTGTGGGGTATTACAGAATGTATTACAGGGAGGGCTGTGGGATATATCAGAGTGTCTCACAGTGAGGCGTGTGGGGTATATCAGAATGTGTTACAGTGAGGAGTGTGGGGTATATCAGAGTGTGTTACAGTGAGGGGTGAGCTATATCAGAGGGTATTACAGTGAGGGGTGTGGGTTAGATCAGAGAGTGTTATAGTGAGGAGTGTGGGGTACATCAGAGTTTGTTACAGTGAAGAGTGTGGGGTATATCAGAGAGTGTTACAGTGAGGGTCGTGGGGTATATCAGAGAGTGTTACAGAGAGGGGTGTGAGGTATATCAGAGAGTGTTAGAGAGAGGGGTGTGGGGTATATCAGAGAGTGTTACAGTGAGGAGTTTGGGGTATATGAGAGAGTGTTACAGTGAGGGGTGTGGTGTATAATCAGAGAGTGTTACAATGAGGGGTGTGGGGTATATTAGAAAGTGTTACAGTGAGGGGTGTGGGGTATATCAGAGAGTGTTACAATGAGGGGTGTGGGGTATATCAGAAAGTGTTACAGTGTGGGGTGTGGGGTATATCAGAGTGTGTTACAGTGAGCAGTATTGGATATATCAGAGAGTGTTACCGTGAGTGGTGTGGGTTAGATCAGAGAGTGTTATAGTGAGGAGTGTGGGGTACATCAGAGTTTGTTACAGTGAAGAGTGTGGGGTATATCAGAGAGTGTTACAGTGAGGGGTGGGGTATATCAGAGGGTGTTACAGTGAGCAGTATTGGATATATTAGTGAGTGTTACAGTGAGGGGTGGGGTATATCAGAGAGTGTTACAGTGAGGAGTGTGGGGTACATCAGAGTGTGTTACAGTGAGGAATGTGGGGTATAACAAAATGTGTTACAGTGAGGAGTGTGGGGTATATCAGAGTGTGTTACAGTGAGGGGTGTGGGGTATATCAGAGTGTGTTACAGTGAGCAGTATTGGATATATCAGAGAGTGTTACAGTGAGTGGTGTGGGTTAGATCAGAGAGTGTTATAGTGAGGAGTGTGGGGTACATCAGAGTTTGTTACAGTGAAGAGTGTGGGGTATATCAGAGAGTGTTACAGTGAGGGTCGTGGGGTATATCAGAGAGTGTTACAGAGAGGGGTGTGAGGTATATCAGAGAGTGTTACAGAGAGGGGTGTGGGGTATATCAGAGAGTGTTACAATGAGGGGTGTGGGGTATATTAGAAAGTGTTACAGTGAGGGGTGTGGGGTATATCAGAGAGTGTTACAATGAGGGGTGTGGGGTATATCAGAAAGTGTTACAGTGTGGGGTGTGGGGTATATCAGAGTGTGTTACAGTGAGCAGTATTGGATATATCAGAGAGTGTTACCGTGAGTGGTGTGGGTTAGATCAGAGAGTGTTATAGTGAGGAGTGTGGGGTACATCAGAGTTTGTTACAGTGAAGAGTGTGGGGTATATCAGAGAGTGTTACAGTGAGGGGTGGGGTATATCAAAGGGTGTTACAGTGAGCAGTATTGGATATATTAGTGAGTGTTACAGTGAGGGGTGGGGTATATCAGAGAGTGTTACAGTGAGGAGTGTGGGGTACATCAGAATGTGTTACAGTGAGGAATGTGGGGTATAACAAAATGTGTTACAGTGAGGAGTGTGGGGTATATCAGAGTGTGTTACAGTGAGGGGTGTGGGGTATATCAGAGAGTGTTACAGTGAGGAGTGTGGTGTATTTCAGAGTGTGTTACAGTGAGGGGTGTGGGGTATATCAGAGAGTGTTACAGTGAGCGGTGTGGGGTATATCAGAGAATGTTACAGTGAGGGGTGTGGGGTATATGAGAGAGTATTACAGTGATGGATGTGCGGTATATTAGAGAGTGTTACAGTGAGTGGTGTGGGGTATATCAGAGAGTGTTACAGTGATGGGTGTGGGGTATATCAGAGTGTGCTACAGTGAGGAGTGTGGGGTGTTTCAGAGTGTGTTACAGTGAGGGGTGTGGGGTATATCAGAATGTGTTCCAGTGAGGGGTGTGGGGTATATAAGAGAGTCTTACAGTGAGGAGTGTGGGGTATATCAGAATGTGTTACAGTGAGGGGTGCGGGGTATATCAGAGAGTGTTACAGTGAGGGCTGTGGGGTCTATCAGAGACTGTTATAGTGAGATGAGTGCAGTATATCAGAGAGTGTTACAGTGAGGAGTGTGGGTTATATCAGAGAGTGTTAAAGTGAGGAGTGTGGGGTATATCAGAGAGTGTTACAGTGAAGGGTGTGGGGTATTTCAGAGTGTGTTACAGTGAGGAGTGTGGGGTATTTCAGAGAGTGTTACAGTGAGGAGTGTGGGGTATTTCAGAGTGTGTTACAGTTAGGGGTTGGGTATTTCAGAGTGTGTTACAGTGAGGGGTGTGGGGTATATCAGAGATTTTCCAGTGAGGGGTGTGGGGTATATAAGAGAGTGTTACAGTGAGGAGTGTGGGGTATATCAGAATGTGTTACAGTGAGGAGTGTGGGGTATAACAGAAGTGTTACAGTGAGGGAGTGTGGGTATATCAGAGTGTGTTACAGTGAGGGGTGTGGGGTATTCAGAGAGTGTTGCAGTGAGGAGTGTGGGGTATTACAGAGTGTATTACAGGAGGGCTGTGGGATAAATCAGAGTGTCTCACAGTGAGGAGTGTGGGGTATATCAGAATGTGTTACAGTGAGGAGTGTGGGGGGTATATCAGAGTGTGTTACAGTGAGGGGTGAGCTATATCAGAGGGGATTACAGTGAGGGGTGTGGGTTAGATCAGAGAGGTTATAGTGAGGTGTGTGGGGTATCAGAGTTTGTTACAGTGAAGAGTGGTGGGGTATATCAGAGAGGGGTATATCGGAGAGTGTTACAGTGAGCGGTGTGGGGTATATCAGAGAATGTTACAGTGAGGGGTGTAGGGTATATGAGAGAGTATTACAGTGAGGGATGTGCGGTATATTAGAGACTGTTACAGTGTGTGGTGTGGGGTATATCAGAGAGTGTTACAGTGATGGGTGTGGGGTATATCAGAGTGTGCTACAGTGAGGAGTGTGGGGTATTTCAGAGTGTGTTACAGTGAGGGGTGTGGGGTATATCAGAATGTGTTCCAGTGAGGGGTGTGGGGTATATAAGAGAGTGTTACAGTGAGGAGTGTGGGGTATATCAGAATGTGTTACAGTGAGGAGTGTGGGGTATAACAGAATGTGTTACAGTGAGGAGTGTGGGGTATATCAGAGTGTGTTACAGTGAGGGGTGTGGGGTATATCAGAGAGTGTTGCAGTGAGGAGTGTGGGGTATTACAGAGTGTATTACAGGGAGGGCTGTGGGATATATCAGAGTGTCTCACAGTGAGGCGTGTGGGGTATATCAGAATGTGTTACAGTGAGGAGTGTGGGGTATATCAGAGTGTGTTACAGTGAGGGGTGAGCTATATCAGAGGGTATTACAGTGAGGGGTGTGGGTTAGATCAGAGAGTGTTATAGTGAGGAGTGTGGGGTACATCAGAGTTTGTTACAGTGAAGAGTGTGGGGTATATCAGAGAGTGTTACAGTGAGGGTCGTGGGGTATATCAGAGAGTGTTACAGAGAGGGGTGTGAGGTATATCAGAGAGTGTTACAGAGAGGGGTGTGGGGTATATCAGAGAGTGTTACAGTGAGGAGTTTGGGGTATATGAGAGAGTGTTACAGTGAGGGGTGTGGTGTATAATCAGAGAGTGTTACAATGAGGGGTGTGGGGTATATTAGAAAGTGTTACAGTGAGGGGTGTGGGGTATATCAGAGAGTGTTACAATGAGGGGTGTGGGGTATATCAGAAAGTGTTACAGTGTGGGGTGTGGGGTATATCAGAGTGTGTTACAGTGAGCAGTATTGGATATATCAGAGAGTGTTACCGTGAGTGGTGTGGGTTAGATCAGAGAGTGTTATAGTGAGGAGTGTGGGGTACATCAGAGTTTGTTACAGTGAAGAGTGTGGGGTATATCAGAGAGTGTTACAGTGAGGGGTGGGGTATATCAGAGGGTGTTACAGTGAGCAGTATTGGATATATTAGTGAGTGTTACAGTGAGGGGTGGGGTATATCAGAGAGTGTTACAGTGAGGAGTGTGGGGTACATCAGAGTGTGTTACAGTGAGGAATGTGGGGTATAACAAAATGTGTTACAGTGAGGAGTGTGGGGTATATCAGAGTGTGTTACAGTGAGGGGTGTGGGGTATATCAGAGAGTGTTACAGTGAGGAGTGTGGTGTATTTCAGAGTGTGTTACAGTGAGGGGTGTGGGGTATATCAGAGAGTGTTACAGTGAGCGGTGTGGGGTATATCAGAGAATGTTACAGTGAGGGGTGTGGGGTATATGAGAGAGTATTACAGTGATGGATGTGCGGTATATTAGAGAGTGTTACAGTGAGTGGTGTGGGGTATATCAGAGAGTGTTACAGTGATGGGTGTGGGGTATATCAGAGTGTGCTACAGTGAGGAGTGTGGGGTGTTTCAGAGAGTGTTACAGTGATGGGTGTGGGGTATATCAGAGTGTGCTACAGTGAGGAGTGTGGGGTGTTTCAGAGTGTGTTACAGTGAGGGGTGTGGGGTATATCAGAGTGTGGGGTATATAAGAGAGTCTTACAGTGAGGAGTGTGGGGTATATCAGAATGTGTTACAGTGAGGGGTGCGGGGTATATCAGAGAGTGTTACAGTGAGGGCTGTGGGGTCTATCAGAGACTGTTATAGTGAGATGAGTGCAGTATATCAGAGAGTGTTACAGTGAGGAGTGTGGGTTATATCAGAGAGTGTTAAAGTGAGGAGTGTGGGGTATATCAGAGAGTGTTACAGTGAAGGGTGTGGGGTATTTCAGAATGTGTTACAGTGAGGAGTGTGGGGTATATCGGAGAGTGTTACAGTGAGCGGTGTGGGGTATATCAGAGAATGTTACAGTGAGGGGTGTGGGGTATATGAGAGAGTATTACAGTGAGGGATGTGCGGTATATTAGAGAGTGTTACAGTGAGTGGTGTGGGGTATATCAGAGAGTGTTACAGTGATGGGTGTGGGGTATATCAGAGTGTGCTACAGTGAGGAGTGTGGGGTATTTCAGAGTGTGTTACAGTGAGGGGTGTGGGGTATATCAGAATGTGTTCCAGTGAGGGGTGTGGGGTATATAAGAGAGTGTTACAGTGAAGAGTGTGGGGTATATCAGAATGTGTTACAGTGAGGAGTGTGGGGTATAACAGAATGTGTTACAGTGAGGAGTGTGGGGTATATCAGAGTGTGTTACAGTGAGGGGTGTGGGGTATATCAGAGAGTGTTGCAGTGAGGAGTGTGGGGTATTACAGAGTGTATTACAGGGAGGGCTGTGGGATATATCAGAGTGTCTCACAGTGAGGCGTGTGGGGTATATCAGAATGTGTTACAGTGAGGAGTGTGGGGTATATCAGAGTGTGTTACAGTGAGGGGTGAGCTATATCAGAGGGTATTACAGTGAGGGGTGTGGGTTAGATCAGAGAGTGTTATAGTGAGGAGTGTGGGGTACATCAGAGTGTTACAGTGAGCAGTATTGGATATATCAGAGAGTGTTACCGTGAGTGGTGTGGGTTAGATCAGAGAGTGTTATAGTGAGGAGTGTGGGGTACATCAGAGTTTGTTACAGTGAAGAGTGTGGGGTATATCAGAGAGTGTTACAGTGAGGGTCGTGGGGTATATCAGAGACTGCTACAGTGAGTGGTGTGGGGTATATCAGAGAGTGTTACAGAGAGGGGTGTGAGGTATATCAGAGAGTGTTACAGTGAGGGGTGTGGGGTATATCAGAAAGTGTTACAGTGAGGGGTGTGGGGTATATCAGAGAGTGTTATAATGAGGGGTGTGGGGTATATCAGAGCGTGTTACAATGAGGGGTGTGGGGTATATCAGAGAGTGTTATAATGAGGGGTGTGGGGTATATCAGAGAGTGTTACAATGAGGGGTGTGGGGTATATCAGAATGTGTTACTGTGAGGGGTATGGGATATATCAGAGAGTGTTACAGTGAGGGATGTGGGGTATATCAGAGAGTGTTACAGTGAGGGGTGTGGGGCATATCAGAGAGTGTTACAGTGAGGGGTGTTGGGTATATCAGTGAGTGTTACAGTGAGGGGTATGGGGTATATAAGAGAGTGTTACAGTGACGGATGTGGGGTATATCAGAGAGTGTGACAGTGAGCGGTGTGGGGTATATCAGAGAATGTTACAGTGAGGGGTGTGGGGTATATGAGAGAGTATTACAGTGATGGGTGTGGGTTAGATCAGAGAGTGTTACAGTAAGGATTGTGGGGTACATCAGAGAGTGTTACAGTGAGGGGTGTGGGGTCTATCAGAGAGGGTTACAGTGAGGAGTGTGGGGTATTTCAGAGTGTATTACAGTGTGGACTTTGGGGTATATCAGAGAGTGTTATAGTGAGGGCTGTGGGGTCTATCATAGATTGTTACAGTGAGGGGTGTGGTGAATATCAGAGTGTGTCACAGTGAGGGGTGAGGGGTATATCAGAGAGTGTAACATTGAGGAGTGTGGGGTTTATCAGAGAGTGTTACAGTGAGGCGTGTGGGGTATATCAGAGAGTGTTACAATGATGGGTGGGGTATATCAGAGGGTGTTACAGTGAGCAGTATTGGATATATTAGAGAGTGTTACAGTGATGGGTGTGGGTTAGATCAGAGAGTGTTACAGTGAGGAGTGTGGGATACATCAGAGTGTGTTAAAGTGAGGAGTGTGCGGTATATCAGAGTGTGTTACAGTGAGGAGTGTGGGGTATATCAGGTAGTATTACAGTGAGGGCTGCGGGTATATCAGAGTGTGTTACAGTGAGTGGTGTGGGGTATATCAGAGTGTGTTACAGTGAGGAGTGTGGGGTATTTCAGAGTGTGTTACAGTGAGGGGTGTGGGGTATATCAGAGTGTGTTCCAGTGAGGTTTGTGGGGTATATCAGAGAGTGTTACAGTGAGGGGTGAGTTATATCAGAGGGTGTTACAGTGAGCAGTATTGGATATATTAGAGAGTGTTACAGTGAGGAGTGTGGGGTACATCAGAGTGTGTTACAGTGAAGGTTGTGGGGTATATCAGAGATTGTTACAGTGAGGAGTGTGGGGTATTTCAGAGTGTATTACAGTGTGGGCTTTGGGGTATATCAGAGAGTGATATATTGAGGGCTGTGGGGTCTATCATAGATTGTTACAGTGAGGGGTGTGGTGAATATCAGAGTGTGTCACAGTGAGGGGTGTGGGGTATATCAGAGAGTGTAACATTGAGGAGTGTGGGGTTTATCAGAGAGTGTTACAGTGAGGGGTGTGGGGAATATCAGAGAGTGTTACAATGAAGGGTGTGGTATATCAGAGGGTGTTACAGTGAGCAGTATTGGATATATTACAGAGTGTTACAGTGAGGGGTGTGGGGTATATCAGAGTGTGTTACAGTGAGGGGTGTGGGTTATATCAGAGAGTGTTATAGTGAGGGCTGTGGGGTTTATCAGAGATTTTTACAGTGAGGGGTGTGGGGTATATCAGAGAGTGTTACAGTGAGGGGTGAGGTATATCAGATGGTGTTATAGTGAGCAGTATTGGATATATTAGAGAGTGTTACAGTGAGGAGTGTGGGGTACTTCTGAGTGTGTTACAGTGAGGAGTGTGGGGTATATCAGAGTGTGGTACAGTGAAGAGTGTGAGGGTATATCAGAGAGTGTAACCGTGAGTGGTGTGGGGTATATCAGAGGGTGTTACAGTGAGGAGTGTGGGGTATATCAGAGTGTGTTACAGTGAGGAGTGTGTTGTATATCAGAGAGTTTCATAATGAGGGGTGTGTGGTATATCAGAGAATGTTACAGTGAGTGGTGTGGGGTATATAAGAGTGTGTTACACTGAGGGGTGGGGTATATCAGATACTGTTACAGTGACGAGTGTGGGGAATATCAGAGAGTGTTGCAGTGAGGGATGTGGGGTATATCAGAGAGTGTGACAGTGATGGTTGTTGGATACATCAGAGAGTGTTACAGTGAGGGGTGTGGGGTATATCAGAGTGTGCTACAGTGAGGAGTGTGGGGTATTTCAGAGTGTGTTACAGTGAGGGGTGTGGGGTATATCAGAGTGTGTTCCAGTGAGGGGTGTGGGGTATATAAGAGAGTGTTACAGTGAGGAGTGTGGGGTATATCAGAATGTGTTACAGTGAGGAGTGTGGGGTATAACAGAATGTGTTACAGTGAGGAGTGTGGGGTATATTAGAGTGTGTTACAGTGAGGGGTGTGGGGTATATCAGAGAGTGTTGCAGTGAGGAGTGTGGGGTATTACAGAGTGTATTACAGGGAGGGCTGTGGGATATATCAGAGTGTCTCACAGTGAGGAGTGTGGGGTATATCAGAATGTGTTACAGTGAGGAGTGTGGGGTATATAAGAATGTGTTACAGTGAGGGGTGAGCTATTTCAGAGGGTATTACAGTGAGGGGTGTGGGTTAGATCAGAGAGTGTTATAGTGAGGAGTGTGGGGTATATCAGGTAGTATTACAGTGAGGGCTGCGGGTATTTCAGAGTGTGTTACAGTGAGTGGTGTGGGGTATATCAGAGAGTGTTACAGTGAGGGGTGTGGGGTATATCAGAGTGTGTTACAGTGAGGAGTGTGGGGTATTTCAGAGTGTGTTACAGTGAGGGGTGTGGGGTATATCAGAGTGTGTTCCAGTGAGGTTTGTGGGGTATATCAGAGAGTGTTACAGTGAGGGGTGAGTTATATCAGAGGGTGTTACAGTGAGCAGTATTGGATATATTAGAGAATGTTACAGTGAGGAGTGTGGGGTACATCAGAGTGTGTTACAGTGAAGGTTGTGGGGTATATCAGAGATTGTTACAGTGAGGAGTGTGGGGTATTTCAGAGTGTATTACAGTGTGGGCTTTGGGGTATATCAGAGAGTGATATATTGAGGGCTGTGGGGTCTATCATAGATTGTTACAGTGAGGGGTGTGGTGAATAACAGTGTGTCACAGTGAGGGGTGTGGGGTATATCAGAGAGTGTAACATTGAGGAGTGTGGGGTTTATCAGAGAGTGTTACAGTGAGGGGTGTGGGGAATATCAGAGAGTGTTACAATGAAGGGTGTGGTATATCAGAGGGTGTTACAGTGAGCAGTATTGGATATATTACAGAGTGTTACAGTGAGGGGTGTGGGGTATATCAGAGTGTGTTACAGTGAGGGGTGTGGGTTATATCAGAGAGTGTTATAGTGAGAGCTGTGGGGTTTATCAGAGATTTTTACAGTGAGGGGTGTGGGGTATATCAGAGAGTGTTACAGTGAGGGGTGAGGTATATCAGATGGTGTTATAGTGAGCAGTATTGGATATATTAGAGAGTGTTACAGTGAGGAGTGTGGGGTATATCAGAGTGTGGTACAGTTAAGAGTGTGAGGGTATATCAGAGAGTGTAACCGTGAGTGGTGTGGGGTATATCAGATAGTGTTACAGTGAGGAGTGTGGGGTATATCAGAGTGTGTTACAGTGAGGAGTGTGTTGTATATCAGAGAGTATTACTCTGAGTGGTGTGGGGTATATCAGAGAGTGTTACAGTGAGGGGTGAGGTATATCAGAGGGTGTTAAAGTGAGCAGTATTGGATATATTAGAGCGTGTTACAGTGAGGAATGTGGGGTATATCAAAATGTGTTACAGTGAAGAGTGTGGGGTATATCAGAGATTGTTACAGTGAGGGGTGGGGTATATCAGAGGGTGTTACAGTGAGCAGTATTGGATATATTAGAGAGTGTTACAGTGAGGAGTGTGGGATAGATCAGAATGTGTTACAGTGAGGAGTGTGTTGTATATCAGAGAGTGTTACAGTGAGGTGTGTGGTGTTTATCAGAAAGTGTTACACTGAGGGGAGGGGTACATCAGACAGTGTTGCAGTGAGGATTGTGGGGTATATCAGAGAGTCTTATAATGAGGGGTGTGGTGTATATCAGGAAATGTTACAGTGAGGGGAGTGGGGTATATCAAGAGTGTTACACTGAGGGGTGGGGTATATCAGAGAATGTTACAGTGAGGTGTGTGGGGTATATAAGAGTGTGTTACACTGAGGGTTGGGGAATACCAGAGAGTGTTACAGTGACGAGTGTGGGGCATATCAGAGTGTGGTACAATGAGGGCTGCGGGTATATCAGAGTGTGTTACAGTGAGGGGTGTGGGTTATATCAGAGTGTGTTCCAGTGAGGAGTGTAGGGTATATCAGAGATTGTTACAGTGATGGGTGCGGGGTATATCAGAGACTGTTACAGTGAGGGGCGTGGGGTATATCAGAGTGTGTTCCAGTGAGGAGTGTGGGGTATATCAGAGAGTGTTACAGTGAGGGGTGAGGTATATCAGAGGGTGTTACAGTGAGCAGTATTGGATATATTAGAGAGTGTTACAGTGATGGGTGTGGGTTAGATCAGAGAGTGTTACAGTGAGGAGTGTGGGGTACATCAGAGTCTGTTACAGTGAGGGGTGTGGGGTATATCAGTGTGTGCTACAGTGAGGAGTGTGGGGTGTTTCAGAGTGTATTACAGTGTGGGCTGTGGGATATATCAGAGTGTGTCACAGTGAGGGGTGTGGGGTATATCAGAGAGTATTACTCTGAGTGGTGTGGGGTATATCAGAGAGTGTTACAGTGAGGGGTGAGGTACATCAGAGGGTGTTGCAGTGAGCAGTATTGGATATATTAGAGCGTGTTACAGTGAGGAGTGTGGGGTATATCAAAATGTGTTACAGTGAAGAGTGTGGGGTATATCAGAGATTGTTACAGTGAGGGGTGGGGTATATCAGAGGGTGTTACAGTGAGCAGCATTGGATATATTAGAGAGTGTTACAGTGAGGAGTGTGGGATAGATCAGAATGTGTTACAGTGAGGAGTGTGGGGTATATCAGAGAGTGTTACAGTGAGGTGTGTGGGGTTTATCAGAAAGTGTTACACTGAGGGGAGGGGTACATCAGACAGTGTTGCAGTGAGGATTGTGGGGTATATCAGAGAGTCTTATAATGAGCGGTGTGTGGTATATCAGAGAATGTTACAGTGAGGTGTGTGGGGTATATAAGAGTGTGTTACACTGAGGGTTGGGGTATACCAGAGAGTGTTACAGTGACGAGTGTGGGGCATATCAGAGTGTGGTACAATGAGGGCTGCGGGTATATCAGAGGGTGTTACAGTGAGTGGTGTGGGGTATATCAGAGAGTGTTACAGTGAGGGTTGTGGGGTATGTCAGAGAGTGTTACAGTGATGGGTGAGGTATATAAGAGTGTTACAGTGAGGAATGTGTGGTATTTCAAAGTGTGTCACAGTGAGGGGTGTGGGTTATATCAGAGTGTGTTCCAGTGAGGAGTGTGGGGTATATCAGAGAGTGTTACAGTGAGGGGTGAGGTATATCAGAGGGTGATGCAGTGAGCAGTATTGGATATTTTAGAGAGTGTTACAGTGATGGGTGTGGGTTAGATCAGAGAGGGTTACAGTGAGGGGTGTGGGGTATATCAGAGTGTGTTACAGTGAGGAGTGTGGGGTATTTCAGAGTGTATTACAGTGAGGGCTGTGGGGTCTATCAGAGATTGTTACAGTGATGGGTGTGGGGTATATCAGAGTGTGTTACAGTGATGGGTGTGGGGTATATCAGAGAGTGTTACAGAGAGGGGTGGGGTATATCAGAGGGTGTTACAGTGAGCAGTATTGGATATATTAGAGAGTGTTACAGTGAGGGGTGTTCGGTATATCAGAGTGTGTTACAGTGAGGGGTGTGGGGTACATTAAAGAGATTTATAGTGAGGGCTGTGGGGTCTATCAGAGATTGTTACAGTGAGGGGTGTGGTGAATATCAGACAGTGTTACAGTGAAGGGTGAGGTATATCAGAGGGTGTTACAGTGAGCAGTATTGGATATATTAGAGAGTGTTACAGTGATGGGTGTGGGTTCGATCAGAGAGTGTTACAGTAAGGAGTGTGGTGTACATCAGAGTGTGTTACAGTGATGGGTGTGGGCTATATCAGAGTGTGTTGCAGTGAGGAGTGTGGGGTATTTCAGAGTGTATTACAGTGTGGGCTTTGGGGTATATCAGCGAGTGTTATAGTGAGGGCTGTGGAGTCTTTCATAGATTGTTACAGTGAGGGGTGTGGTGAATATCAGAGTGTGTCACAGTGAGGGGTGTGGGGTATATCAGAGAGTGTAACATTGAGGAGTGTGGGGTTTATCAGAGAGTGTTACAGTGAGGGGTGGGGTATATCAGAGTGTGTTACAGTGAGCAGTATTGGATATATTAGAGAGTGTTACAGTGAGGGGTGTGGGGTGTATCAGTGTGTTACAGTGAGGGGTGCGGTTTTTATCAGAGAGATTTATAGTGAGGGCTGTGGGGTCTATCAAAGATTGTTACAGTGAGGTGTGTGGTGAATATCAGAGATTGTTACAGTGAGGGGTGTGGGGAATATCAAAGTGTGTTACAGTGATGGGTGTGGGGTATATCAGAAAGTGTTACCGTGAGGGGAGTGGGATATATTAAGAGTGTTACACTGAGGGGTGGGGTATATCAGAGAATGTTACAGTGAGGAGTGTGGGGTATATCAGAGACTCTTATAATGAGGGGTGTGTGGTATATCATAGAATGTTACAGTGAGTGGTGTGGGGTATATCAGAGAGTGTTACAGTGAGGGGTGTGGGGTATATCAGAGTGTGTTCCAGTGAGGAGTGTGGGGTAGATCAGAGAGTGTTACAGTGAGGTGAGAGGTATATCAGAGGGTGTTACCGTAAGCAGTATTGGATATATTAGAGAGTGTTACAGTGATGGGAGTGGGTTAGATCAGAGAGTGTTACAGTGAGGAGTGTGGGGTACATCAGAATCTGTTACAGTGAGGGGTGTGTGGTATATCAGTGTGTGTTACAGTGAGGAGTGTGTGGTGTTTCAGAGTGTATTACAGTATGGGCTGTGGGATATATCAGAGTGTGTCACAGTGAGGGGTGTGGGGTATATCAGAGAGTATAACACTGAGGAGTGTGGGGTATATCAGAGGGTGTTACAGTGAGGGGTGAGGTATATCAGAGGGTGTTACAGTGAGCAGTATTGGATACATTAGAGCGTGTTACAGTGAGGAGTGTGGGGTATATCAGAGATTGTTACAGTGAGGGGTGGGGTATATCAGAGGGTGTTGCAGTGAGCAGTATTGGATATATTAGAGAGTGTTACAGTGAGGAGTGTGGGGTACATCAGAATGTGTTACAGTGAGGAGTGAGGGGTTTATCAGAGAGTGTTACAGTGAGGGGTGAGTTATATCAGAGAGTGTTATAGTGAGCAGTATTGGATATATTAGAGAGTGTTACAGTGAGGAGTGTGGGATAGATCAGAATGTGTTACAGTGAGGAGTGTGGGGTATATCAGAGAGTGTTACAGTGAGGTGTGTGGGGTTTATCAGAAAGTGTTACACTGAGGGGAGGGGTACATCAGACAGTGTTGCAGTGAGGATTGTGGGGTATATCAGAGAGTCTTATAATGAGGGGTGTGGGGTATATCAGGAAATGTTACAGTGAGGGGAGTGGGGTATATCCAGAATGTTACACTGCGGGATGGGGTATATCAGAGAATGTTACAGTGAGGAGTGTGGGGTATATCAGAGAGTTTTCTAATGAGCGGTGTGTGGTATATCAGAGAATGTTACAGTGAGGTGTGTGGGGTATATAAGAGTGTGTTACGCTGAGGGTTGGGGTATACCAGAGAGTGTTACAGTGACGAGTGTGGGGCATATCAGGGTGTGGTACAATGAGGGCTGCGGGTATACCAGAGTGTGTTACAGTGAGTGGTGTGGGGTATATCAGAGAGTGTTACAGTGAGGGTTGTGGGGTATGTCAGAGAGTGTTACAGTGATGGGTGAGGTATATAAGAGTGTTACAGTGAGGAGTGTGTGGTATTTCAGAGTGTGTTACCGTGAGGGTTGTGGGTTATATCAGAGTGTGTTCCAGTGAGGAGTGTGGGGTATATCAGAGGATGTTGCAGTGAGCAGTATTGGATATATTAGAGAGTGTTACAGTGATGGGTGTGGGTTAGATCAGAGAGTGTTACAGTGAGGGGTGTGGGGTATATCAGAGTGTGTTACAGTGTGGAGTGTGGGGTATTTCAGAGTGTGTTACAGTGAGGAGTGTGGGGTATTTCAGAGTGTATTACAGTGTGGGCTGTGGGATATATCAGAATGTGTTACAGTGAGGAGTGTTGGGTATATCAGAGAGTGTTACAGTGAGTGGTGGGGTATATCAGAAGGTGTTACAGTGAGCAGTATTGGATATATTAGAGAGTGTTACGGTGAGGGTTGTGGGGTATATCAGAATGTGCTACAGTGACGGGTGTGGGGTATATCAGAGTGTGTTACAGTGTGGAGTGTGGGGTATTTCAGAGTGTGTTACAGTGAGGAGTGTGGGGTATTTCAGAGTGTATTACAGTGTGGGCTGTGGGATATATCAGAATGTGTTACAGTGAGGAGTGTTGGGTATATCAGAGAGTGTTACAGTGAGTGGTGGGGTATATCAGAAGGTGTTACAGTGAGCAGTATTGGATATATTAGAGAGTGTTATAGTGAGGGCTGTGGGGTCTATCAGAGATTGTTACAGTGAGGGGTGTGGTGAATATCAGAGAGTGTTACAGTGAGTGGTGTGGGGTATATCAGAGTGTGTAACAGTGATGGGTGTGGGGTATATCAGAGAGTGTTACAGAGAGGGGTGGGGTATATCAGAGGGTGTTACAGTGAGCAGTATTGGATATGTGAGAGAGTGTTACAGTGAGGGGTGTGGGGTATATCAGAGTGTGTTACAGAGAGGGGTGTCGGGTATATGAGAGAGATTTATAGTGAGGGCTGTGGGGTCTATCAGAGATTGTTACAGTGAAGGGTGTGGTGAATATCAGAGAGTGTTACAGTGAGGGGTGTGTGGTATATCAGAGAATGTTACAGTGATGGGTGCGGGGTATATCAGAGACTGTTACAGTGAGGGGCGTTGGGTATATCAGAGTGTGTTACAGTGAGGGGTGTGGGGTATTTCAGATTGTGTTACAGTGAGGGGTGTGGGGTATATCAACGTGTGTTCCAGTGAGTAGTGTGGGGTATATCAGAGAGTGTTACAGTGAAGGGGGAGGTATATCAGAGGGTGTTACAGTGAGCAGTATTGGATATATTGGAGAGTGTTACAGTGATGGGTGTGGGTTAGATCAGAGAGTGTTACAGTGAGGAGTGTGGAGTACATCAGAGTGTGTTACAGTGAGGAGTGTGGGTTATATCAGGGTGTGTTACAGTGAGGGCTGCGGGTATATCAGAGTCTGTTACAGTTAGTGGTGTGGGGTATATCAGAGAGTGTTACAGTGAGGTTTGTGGGGTATGTCAGAGAGTGTTACAGTGATGGGTGCGGGGTATATCAGAGTGTGTTACAGAGAGGAGTGTGGGGTATTTCAGAGTGTGTTACAGTAAGGGGTGTGGGGTATATCAGAGTGTGTTACAGTGAAGGGTGAGGTATATCAGAGGGTGTTACAGTGAGCAGTATTGGATATATTAGAGAGTGTTACAGTGATGGGTGTGGGTTAGATCAGAGAGTGTTACAGTAAGAAGTTTGGGGTATATCAGAGTGTGTTACAGTGAGGAGTCTGGGGTATTTCAGAGTGTATTACAGTGTGGGCTTTGTGGTATATCAGAGAGTGTTATAGTCAGGGCTGTGGGGTCTTTCATAGATTGTTACAGTGAGGGGTGTGGTGAATATCAGAGTGTGTCACAGTGAGGGGTGTGGGGTATATCAGAGAGTGTAACATTGAGGAGTGTGGGGTTTATCAGAGAGTGTTACAGTGAGGGGTGGGGTATATCAGAGGGTGTTACAGTGAGCAGTATTGGATATATTAGAGAGTGTTACAGTGAGGTGTGTGGGGTATATATGTGTGTTACAGTGAGGGGTGTGGGGTTTATCAGAGAGATTTATAGAGAGGGCTGTGGGGTCTATCAGAGATTGTTACAGTGAGTGGTGTGGTGAATATCAGAGATTGTTACAGTGAGGGGTGTGGGGGAATATCAGAGTGTGTCACAATGAGGGGTGTGGGGTATATCAGAGAGTGTAACAGTCAGGGGTGTGGGGTATATCAGAGTGTGTTACAGTGAGGGGTGAGGTATATCAGAGGGTCTTACAGTGAGCAGTATTGGATATATTATTTAGTGTTACAGTGAGGGGTGTGGGGTATATCAGAGTGAGTTACAGTGAGGGGTGTGTGGTATATCAGAGAGTGTTACAGTGAGGGGGGTGGGTTATATCAGAGAGTGTTACAGTGAGAGGTGAGGTATATCAGAGGGTGTTATATTGAGCTGTATTGGATATATTAGAGAGTGTTACAGTGAGGAGTGTGGGGTACATCAGAATGTGTTACAGTGACGAGGGTGTGGTATATCAAAGTGTGTTACAGTGAGGAGTGTGGGGTATATCAGAGAGTGTTACAGTGAGGGGTGGGGTATATCAGCTTGTGCTACAGTGAGCAGTGTTGGATATATTAGAGAGTGTTACAGTGAGGGTTGTGGGGTATATCAGAGTGTGTTACAGTGAGGGGTTTGGTGTATATCAGAGAGTGTTATAGTGAGGGCTGTGGGGTCTATCAGAGATTGTTACAGTGAGGGTGTGGTGAATATCAGAGAGTGTTACAGTGAGAGGTGTGGGGAATATCAGAGTGTGTTACAGTGATGGGTGTGGGCTATATCAGAGGGTGTTACAGTGAGGGGTGTGGGGTATATCAGAGAGATTTATAGTGGGGGCTGTGGGGTCTATCAGAGATTGTTACAGTTAGGTGTGTGGTGAATATCAGAGAGTGTTACAGTGAGAGGTGTGGGGAATGTCAGAGAGTGTTACAGTGATGGGTGCGGGGTATATCAGAGACTGTTACAGTGAGGGGCGTGGGGTATATCAGAGTGTGTTACAGTGAGGGGTGTGGGGTCTTTCAGAGTGTGTTACAGTGATGGGTGTGGGGTATGTCAGAGTGTGTTCCGGTGAGGAGTGTTGGGTATATCAGAGAGTGTTACAGTGAGGTGTGAGGTATATCAGAGGGTGTTACAGTGAGCAGTATTGGATATATTAGAGAGTGTTACAGTGATGGGTGTGGGTTAGATCAGAGAATGTTACAGTGAGGAGTGTGGGGTACATCAGAGAGTGTTAAAGTGAGGAGTGAGCGGTATATCAGAGTGTGTTACAGTGAGGAGTGTGGGGTATATCAGGGTGTGTTACAGTGATGGCTGCGGGTATATCAGAGTGTGTTACAGTGAGTGGTGTGGGGTATATCAGAGAGTGTTACAGTGAGGGTTGTGGGGTACGTCAGAGAGTGTTACAGTGATGGGTGTGGGGTATTTCAGAGTGTGTTACAGTGTGCGGTGTGGGGTATATCAGAGTGTGTTACAGTGCGGAGTGTGGGGTATATCAGAGAGTGTTACAGTGAAGGGAAGGGTATATCAGAGGGTGTTACAGTGAGCAGTATTGGATATATTAGAGAGTGTTACAGTGATGGGTGTGGATTAGATCAGAGAGTGTTACAGTAAGGAGTGTGGTGTACATCAGAGTGTGTTACAGTGATGGGTGTGGGGTATATCAGAGTGTCTTACAGTGAGGAGTGTGGGGTATTTCATAGTGTATTACAGTGTGGATTTGGGGTATATCAGGGAGTGTTATAGTGAGGGCTGTGGGGTCTTTCAGAGATTGTTACAGTGAGTGGTGTGGTGAATATCAGAGATTGTTACAGTGAGGGGTGTGGTGAATATCAGAGTGTGTCACAGTGAGGGGTGTGGGGTATATCAGAGAGTGTAATATTGAGGAGCGTGGGGTTTATCAGAAAGTGTTACAGTGAGGGGTGGGGTATATCAGAGGGAGTTACAGTGAGCAGTATTGGATATATTACAGAGTGTTACAGTGAAGGATGTGGGGTATATCAGAGTGTGTTACAGTGAGGGTTGTGGGGTTTATCAGAGTGTGTTACAGTGAGGAGTGAGGGGTATATCAGAGAGTGTTACAGTGAGGGGTGAGGTATATCAGAGAGTGTTATAGTGAGCAGTATTGGATATATTACAGAGTGTTACAGTGAGGGATGTGGGGTATATCAGAGTGTGTTACAGTGAGGGTTGTGGGGTTTATCAGAGTGTGTTACAGTGAGGAGTGAGGGGTATATCAGAGAGTGTTACAGTGAGGGGAGGGGTATATCAGAGAGTGTTATAGTGAGCAGTATTGGATATATTAGACAGTGTTACAGTGAGGAGTGTGGGATACATCAGAATGTGTTACAGTGAGGAGTGTGGGGTATATCAGAGAGTGTTACAGTGAGGTGTGTGGGGTTTATCAGAACGTGTTACACTGAGGGGAGGGGTACATCAGACAGTGTTGCAGTGAGAATGTGGGGTATATCAGAGAGTCATATAATGAGGGGTGTGGGGTATATCAGGAAATGTTACAGTGAGGGGAGAGGGGTATATCAAGAGTGTTAAACTGAGGTGTGGGGTATATCAGAGTGTGTTACATAGAGGGGTGTGGGGTATAACAGAGAGTGTTATAGTGAGGGCTGTGGGGTCTATCAGAGATTGTTACAGTGAGGGGTGTGGTGAATATCAGAGAGTGTTACAGTGAGTGGTGTGGGGTATATCAGAGTGTGTTACATTGATGGGTGTGGGGTATATCAGAGAGTGTTAGAGAGAGGGGTTGGGTATATCAGAGGGTGTTACAGTGAGCAGTATTGGATATATTGGAGAGTGTTACAGTGAGGGGTGTGGGGTATATCAGAGTGTGTTACAGTGAGGTGTGTGGGGTATATGAGAGAGATTTATAGTGAGGGCTGTGGGGTCTATCAGAGATTGTTACAGTGAGGGTTGTGTTGAATATCAGAGGGTGTTACAGTGAGGGGAGTGGGGTATATCAGAGTGTGTTACAGTGATGGGTGTGGGGTATATCAGAGAGTGTTACAGTGAGGGTTTGTGGGGAATATCAGAGTGTGTTACAGTGTTGGGTGTGGGGTATATCAGAAAGTGTTACTGTGAGGGGAGTGGTGTATATCAAGAGTGTTACACTGAGGGGTGGGGTATATCAGAGAATGTAAGTGTGAGGAGTGTGGGGTATATCAGAGAGTCTTATAATGAGGGGTGTGTGGTATATCAGAGAATGTTACAGTGATGGATGCGGGGTATATCAGAGTGTGTTACAGTGAGGGGTAAGGGGTATATCAGAGAGATTTATAGTGAGGGCTGTGGGGTCTATCAGAGATTGTTACAGTGAGGGGTGTGGTGAATATCAGAGAGTGTTACAGTGAGAGGTGTGGGGTATGTCAGAGAGTGTTAGAGTGATGGGTGCGGGGTATATCAGAGACTGTTACAGTGAGGGGCATGGGGTATATCAGAGTGTGTTACAGTGAGGGGTGTGGGGTATTTCAAAGTGTGTTACAGTGATGGCGTAGGGTATATCAGAGAGTGTTACAGTGAGGGGTGAGGTATATCAGAGGGTGTTACAGTGAGCAGTATTGGATATATTAGAGAGTGTTACAGTGATGGGTGTGGGTTAGATCAGAGAGTGTTACAGTGAGGAGCGTGGGGTACATCAGAGAGTGTTAAAGTGAGGAGTGAGCGGTATACCAGAGAGTGTTACAGTGAGGAGTGCGGGGCATATCAGAGTGTGGTACAGTGAGGGCTGCGGGTAAATCAGAGTGTGTTACAGTG
Organism: Carcharodon carcharias; assembly: GCF_017639515.1. Classification (NCBI taxonomy): domain Eukaryota; kingdom Metazoa; phylum Chordata; class Chondrichthyes; order Lamniformes; family Lamnidae; genus Carcharodon; species Carcharodon carcharias. Next base: position 154,321 of record NW_024470758.1, read on the forward strand.
AGTGGTGTGGGGTATATCAGAGAGTGTTACAGTGAGGGTTGTGGGGTATGTCAGAGAGTGTTACAGTGATGGGTGAGGTATATAAGAGTGTTACAGTGAGGAGTGTGTGGTATTTCAGAGTGTGTTACAGTGAGGGGTGTGGGTTATATCAGAGTGTGTTCCAGTGAGGAGTGTGGGGTATATCAGAGAGTGTTACAGTGAGGGGTGAGGTATATCAGAGGGTGTTGCAGTGAGGAGTGTGGGGTAATTCTGAGTTTATTACAGTCAGGAGTGTGGGGTATTTCAGAGTCTATTACAGTGTGGGCTGTGGGATATATCAGAATGTGTTACAGTGAGGAGTGTTGGGTATATCAGAGAGTGTTACAGTGAGGGGTGGGGTATATCAGAGGGTGTTACAGTGAGCAGTATTGGATATATTAGAGAGTGTTACAGTGAGGGTTGTGGGGTATATCAGAGTGTGTTACAGTGAGGGGTGTGGGGTATATCAGAGAGTGTTATAGTGAGGGCTGTGGGGTCTATCAGAGATTGTTACAGTGAGGGGTGTGGTGAGTATCAGAGGGTGTTACAGTGAGGGGTGTGGGGTATATGAGAGTGTATTACAGTGATGGGTGTGGGGTATATCAGAGAGTGTTACAGTGAGGGTTGTGGGGAATATCAGAGTGTGTTACAGTGATGGGTGTGGGGTATATCAGAAAGTGTTACCGTGAGGGGAGTGGTGTATATCAAGAGTGTTACACTGAGGGGTGGGGTATATCAGAGAATGTAAGAGTGAGGCGTGTTGGGTATATCAGAGAGTCTTATAATGAGGAGTGTGTGGTATATCAGAGAATGTTACAGTGATGGGTGCGGGGTATATCAGAGCTTGTTACAGTGAGGGGCGTTGGGTATATCAGAGTGTGTTACAGTGAGGGGTGTGGGGTATTTCAGAGTGTGTTACTTTGAGGGGTGTGGGGTATTTCAGAGTGTGTTCCAGTGAGGAGTGTGGGGTATATCAGAGAGTGTTACAGTGAGGGGTGAGGTATATCAGAGGGTGTTACCGTGAGCAGTATTGGATATATTAGAGAGTGTTACAGTCATGGGTGTGGGTTAGATCAGAGAGTGTTACAGTGAGGAGTGTGGGGTACATCAGAGTCTGTTACAGTGAGGGGTGTGGGGTATATCAGTGTGTGTTACAGTGAGGAGTGTGGGGTATTTCAGAGTGTATCACAGTGTGGGCTGTGGGATATATCAGATTGTGTCACAGTGAGCGGTGTGGGGTATATCAGAGAGTGTAACAGTCAGGGGTGTGGGGTATATCAGAGAGTGTTACAGTGAGTGGTGAGGTATATCAGAGGGTGTTACAGTGAGCAGTATTGGATATATTAGTGTGTGTTACAGTTAGGAGTGTGGGGTATATCAGAATGTGTTACAGTGAGGAGTGTGGGGTATATCAGAGAGTGTTACAGTGAGGGGTGAGGTATATCAGAGGGTGTTACAGTGAGCAGTATTGGATATATTAGTGAGTGTTACAGTGAGGGGTGTGGGGTATATCAGAGTGTGTTACAGTGAGGGGTGTGGGGTATATCAGAGAGTGTTACAGTGAGGGGGGTGGGTTATATCAGAGAGTGTTACAGTGATGGGTGAGGTATATAAGAGTGTTACAGTGAGCAGTGTGTGGTATTT